>NW_015624634.1:76360-82543 GCF_001515625.1 Sinocyclocheilus rhinocerous | reverse complement strand
TGAGAATCCATGAGTCCGTGTTGTAATCCGTTTCGTTTTGAGGGGCTGGTCTTCTGTCACAACCGGGACAAAGAGGCAGACAGGCAGGTTAACGTAAATCAGAGAGTTTAATAATAGGAACTTAGGAGAGGCTTCCAACGGAAAAGAGCTCAACATAGGGATAAATGGAAGCATAGAACACAGTCTTATCTGGGGTCGGCACTCCGGTCCTCTGGCCGAGAACTGAGGAATCCGATGGTTGAAAGGCAGATCGGGAGGCAAGGAACCAGGACAGAGAAGCTTGCAACCTTGAGACCAGCCGATGAGTGAATGAGGTGAGTGAGTATTTGAGTGGTGTGGTAAGTGGGTGCAGGTGTCCGTGATCAGTAATCAGGTGATTGTGAGCGGGTGTAGGAGGCTGATTCGGCTGGTGAGGCAGGTGTTTCCGTGACAATTATACACTAATGTTCAGTTTGGGGTTAGTATGTTTTTTTTTTTCTTTTAAGAAATTGATTTTTAAGAAATTAATACTTTTATTCAGCAAGGAAGCATTAAGTTGATCAAACATGACAGTAAAGACATTTATAATGTTATCAAAGCTTTCTATTCAGCTAAATGCTGAAAAATGAAAAACTTTCTAATCATCAAAGAAAAAATATGCAACTGTTTTTTAGCATTGATTATAATAAGAAATGTTTCTTGAGCAGAAAATCTGAATGATTTCTGAAGGATCATGTGACACTGAAGACTGGAGTAATGATGCTGAAACTTCAGCTTTTCATCATAGGAATACATTACATTTTAAAATATATTCAAATAGAAAACAATTATTTTAAATTCTAAAAATATTTCACAATATTACAGTTTATCCTGTATTTTGGATCAACTAAATGATAAGAGACTTATTTTAAAAACATAAAAAAAAAATGTCTCAGGTTACGTATGTAACCATGGTTCCTCGAGGGAACGAGACGCTGCGTCGGAGAATGCTTCGGGAACGCCTTCTGTGACCACGCTCTGAATCACATGTGAAATCAGTTCAATAGCTGAACGGGGTCACGGGTGGGTGACGTCATGACCAGAAAGCTATAAAAGCACGTGCGGCGGAGCCAGCGTCAGCTTCCATATCTAGGCCATAGAACCTGACGAACGTGAGGGGCGTGGACCAACCCGCAGCATTGCAGATGTCCTGCATAGACACACCTGCTAAAAAATCCAGCGCACCGCGGAGGAAACGTGTAACCAGGGGGTGTCTTCCCATTGACTGACCCCCGAGAGGGGCGTGGTAGGCCTCTCCTGGGACCACACAAGGATCTGGTGTTCCAATTTGTATAAACGGCGCGAGCGCAGACCTCCCTGGTGGTTTATGTATGAGACCACCGCTGTGTTGTCGGTGCGCACCAACACATGGTGACCTCTTAGGTCTGTGAGAAAGTGTTTCAGAGCTCGAAACACGGGCAGCATATCCAGACAATTGATATGCCACGTCAGATGGCGACCACTCCACAGACCGCGGGCAGGGTGGCCACTCATGACCGCACCCCAACCGGTGAGGGACGCGTCTGTCAATAGCGTCACGCGGCGACAAGGAGCTCCCAGCACTGGGCCCTGAGACAATAACCAAGGTTTCCTCCACATGTCTAAGGCACGTAAGCATCTCCGCGTGACCTTGAACATGCAAAGCGGGTTTCCCCTCGGGGAGAACCCCCTGGTCTTGAGCCACCACTGTAGGGGTCTCATGTACAGCAGGCCAAGAGTAATCACGTTGGACGCAGCTGCCATCAGACCCAGCAGTCTTTGAAACTGCTTGACAGTGAGTGACTGGCCTTCTTTCACTCTCTTGACTGCAGTGAGGATCGACTCGATCCGAGCAGGGGACAAATGTGCCTGCATCGTGGTCGAATCCCACACCACGCCCAGATAGGTGGTCCTCTGTAATGGAGAAAGCACACTCTTCTTGGTGTTTAGTCTTAACCCCAACTCTCTCAGATGGGCGAGAACGACATCTCGATGTCAAACCGCTACCTGCTCTGAATGAGCTAAAATCAACCTATCGTCGATGTAGTTGAGTATGCGGATGCCCTGGAGTCGCAACGGAGCCAGAGCAGCATCCACACACTTCGTGAAAGTACGGGGGTGAGAGTGCAAGGCCGAAAGGAAGAACACGATATTGCTTTGCCCCCAAAAGCGAACCTCAGGAGCTTCCTGTGATGGGGAAGGATGGAGATATGGAAATATGCGTCTTTCAGATCGATCGTGACAAACCAGTCCTCGGACCTGATCTGAGACACGACTTGTTTGAGTGTGAGCATTCCCTCGGGGAGAACCCCCTGGTCTTGAGCCACCACTGTAGGGGTCTCATGTACAGCAGGCCAAGAGTAATCACGTTGGACGCAGCTGCCATCAGACCCAGCAGTCTTTGAAACTGCTTGATAGTGAGTGACTGGCCTTCTTTCACTCTCTCACTTCCTATGATGAGGAAGGATGGAGATATGTGCATCTTTTAGATTGATCGTGACACATCAGTCCTCGGACTTGGTCTGAGACACTCCTGTTTGAGTGTGAGCATTCTGAACTTCAGTCGCATGACTGAGCGGTTCAATAGGAGCAGATCTAAAATAGGACGCAACCCCCCATCCTTCTTGGAAACAATGAAGTACCGGCTGTAGAACCCGGAGTCTGTCTCATGCGGAGGGACTACCTCGATGGCCTCCTTCTTTAAGAGAGTAACTACTTCTTGTCCTAATACCAGAGTCTGCTCGGGACCCACTAGAGTGGGGTTGACCCCGTTGAATCGAGGCGGACGAGAACCAAACTGGATTCTGTAGCCTCTTTCTACAGTACGCAGGACCCATTGAGATACATTTGGCAGTAGCTTCCACGCTGCTAAATAATCTACTAAGGGAATCAGTCTCTCGAGACTGATCTCTGGTGTGCCCAGAGCGGCTAGTTCGGTGCCCTGAAGCGGCCCAGCGGCAGGGGCTGCTCTGGGGGCCTCCGCAGACGTCACGAGCCTCTCGTGTGAACCTCTCGTCCCCAGAAGGGCCTGCCCTCGCTAGTCCTGCACTCAGATAGTCAGGACCGTTTGGTCGAGGACCTCTTAGCCTGAAGGACGGTCCGCAGATCCGGCTTAGGTTTTGAAGTCCCCGACCTTCTGCCTCCGGCCCCAATGCGGGTGGCAACGCTCTGTTTTTGTGCCTCTCTGTGTGAGGAGCTGGTACGCGGTGGGGACTGCTCCTGCCCAGCAGCCCCCAGAGCTGAGATGCGGCGAGAGAGGAACCGCTGAAACGCCGCCGCCTGGTGCTTCGCTCCCAAGCAAACCACGCACAGGCTGTGTGTATCCCCACCCGTGATGTAACGTGGGCAGGGAGGAACACACAACCTATAACATGACTTGCTCTCGCCCTTGAAATGCTAAGTCTTAGCATGAGCCTTAGACATAGCTGGAGCTTATGAACTTATTCACAATTGACAGACAACAATAAATATGACTGACACACACAGAGCGCTTCACTGAATGACAGAAAGCTGACGCTGGCTCAGCTGCACGTGCTTTTATAGCTTCCTGGTCATGAGCTGATTCTGAAAACTTAATTAGATACGTCCCAGTAGAGACTGGTGAGTCTGCTTATTTCAGCTGTGCATTAGCAATGACATCTATTGATATGTGGAACATACTTCCAAAAACAAGGCATATTTTATACCAGTGGAATCAAAGCGGTGCAAATGAGCAGCATTTGTCCTTTGTCTTAGTTACTTTTGTTTTCTTTATACAAAATGAATCAAACCGTACTACAATTCAAACACATGCTTGGTATTTTATTGTATTTGACCCCCATGCATAACAAAACAGAAAGTTAACCTAAAAAGCTTGATTAATTGACTTGATTAATTGACTTGAATTAAAAGACTGGCACAATTCCAATGACTAACTTACCTGAGAGATATAATTCCTTCTGACAAGCAATCAAATTGTAAATTGTTCCACTTCCTGATCACAGAAAAAAGCAGCAGATATGTGTGGCAGTGATTATGTACTCATTAAATTCTATTTAATCTGTTTAATTAAAAAAAGAAAAAAGAAAAGAAAATTCGTTTATGACAGTGCAGCATCAAAAGCAATATATGAATATGAATTAGCCAACTTATTGTTTAACTTTTAATTTATATATAGACCTATTAATTTATCTGTGTGTGGCGAGGAAAAAAAGATAAAACAGTGAAGGCTCCCTCCTCAAAGAGAGCCCTTTGAGAGCGAAGCAAGGCAGTAACAACTGTGCTTCGCTCCCAAGCAAACCACGCACAGGCTGTGTGTAACGTTTTCTTTGGGCAGGGAGGAACACACAACCTACAACGTGGCTTGCTCTCGCCCTTGAAATGCTTTGTCTTTGCATGAGCTTAGACATAGCTGGAGCTTATAGACTTTCACAATTGACAGACAACAATAAATATGACTGACACACACAGAGCGCTTCGCTGAATGACAGAAAGCTGATGCTGGCTCAGCTGCACGTGCTTTTATAGCTTCCTGGTCATGACGTCCCCCGCCCGTGACGTCCCGCTCAGCTATTGGACTGATTTCACATGTGATTCAGAGCGTGGTCACAGAAGGCGTTCCCGAAGCGTTCTCCGACGCAGCTCGAGTTCCTGAATAGGAACCTTACTAATCTAAAACAAGTAAACCAGGCCCAAACAATGATACTTCCACCACAATGTTTCACAAATAGGATAAGGTTCTTATGCTGGAATGCAGTGTTTTCCTTTCTCCAAACAAAACGGTTCTCATTTAAACACAAAATTTCTATTTTGGTCTCATCCGTCCATTAAACATTTCTCCAGTAGTCCTCTGGAGTCCTCTTTAACAAACTGCAGACGGGCAGCAATGTTTTTTTTGGAGAGCAGTGGCTTTTTCCTTACAACTCTGCCATGCTCACCATGGTTGTTCAGTGTTCTCCTGATTGTGGAATCATGAACATTAACATTAACCAATGTGAGAAAGGCCCTTATTTGCTTAGAAGTTATCCTGGGGTCCTTTGCAACCTCGTGGACTATTACACATCTTGCTTTGGACTGATCTTTGTTAGTCGATCACTCCTGGGGAGGGTAACAATGGTCTTGAATTTCCTCCATTTGTACACAGTCTGTCTGACTGTGGATTTGTGGAGTCCAAACATTTTAGATGTTTCCACAAAAATAAATAAATGACAAAGTATATATTTTTGTCGCAATTGTTTGATTGGGTTCTCTTTGTCAACTTTCAGGATTTGCATGAAAATCTGATGATCTTTCTGCATATTAATACAGAAATGTAGTCACAAACTTTCAAGCATCACTGTATACACACATACACACACAAACACACTCACACACACACACATATATATATGTGTGTGTGTGTGAGTGTGTTTGTGTGTGTATGTGTGTATACAGTGATGCTTGAAAGTTTGTGACTACATTTCTGTATTAATATGCAGAAAGATCATCAGATTTTCATGCAAATCCTGAAAGTTGACAAAGAGAACCCAATCAAACAATTGCGACAAAAATATATACTTATATATATATACTTAATATATACAATGGGATGACTATCAGGTGTCAGTGCGTGCCCCGTTTTATTTAAAGAACAGGGATCTAACTAAACGAGCCAATGCACATTGGCATGCAATTATTGCATCCAGCTGCCGCTGATCACAGCGTGAGGATAAAAAGGCAGCCGGTGCAATGCATACAAGCTTTTCGCTTCGGAGCTGAGCAACAACATCGTTCTGCTCCATCCAAGTATCTTCAGTGAGCTACGAGTTCAACGTGCTTTTGGAAGCTTCTGGTGTTGGCGGATGGCGCTTCAGCGGTGGTTGTTCCTGTGTCGAGTGGGTTGCACACTTCAGGCTGCACTACCCCCTGTTGTGCTGCAGGCGGCCATTTCCTCAGCACTAAAAGAGCATTTCCCTGAAAGAGCAATTTCTCTAAAAGAGTACAATAAGTGTGTCTTTGTAAAGACAACGGATCGTCTTTTTAAAAATGCCGTTTCACCCGTGCGTTTCTGGATGCGGTCGTTACCTGGTGCCGGGTGATGGTCACGATCGCTGCCTCACGTGTCTGGTCATTAAACACGCTGAGGGGGCGTTCGCGGATGAGTCATGTTCCCATTGCAGGAAGATGACCATCTCGGAGCTGCGGGCCAGGCTCCGTTTCCTCCAGGGG
>NW_015624634.1:75129-76350 GCF_001515625.1 Sinocyclocheilus rhinocerous | reverse complement strand
TTCGAAGGACGGGCATACCAGTACAAGGTCCTGCCCTTCGGGCTGTCCCTGTCTCCCCATGTCTTCACGAAAGTCGCAGAGGGGGCTCTTGTTCCCCTCAGAGAGCAGGATGTTCGCATCGTCAACTATCTCGACGATTGGCTTATACTAGCACAGTCTCTAGATCAGTTGTGTGTGACCTGCTTGAATTCGTTCAAGGGCAGGACAGCGGTCCCACTGAAACTATTTCAGAGGCTCCTGGAGTATATGGCAGCTGCAGCGGCACTTACACCACTAGGGCTATTGCATATGAGACCGCTTCAACACTGGCTTCATGACCAAGTCCCGAGGTGGGCGTCGCAGTGCGGCACTCACCAGGTCCAAGTTACACCGGCCTGTCGCCAAACCTTCACCCTGTGGTCAGATCTTGCGTTCCTCCGGGCAGGGGTGCCCCTAGAGCAGATCTCCAGGCAGCATGCTGTGGTTTACACGGATGCCTCCACCACCGGCTGGGGGGCCACGTACAACGGGCACGCAGTGTCAGGGGTTTGGACGGGCCCCCATCTGTACTGGCATATCAATTGCCTAGAGTTGTTAGCAGTGCGCCTTGCCTTGAACCGTCTCAAAGGGCGCTTACTGGGCTAGCACGTGTAAACAGACTGGTCCAAACTGACAACACAGCGACCGTTGCATACTCAGAGATGGGGCACCCTGTGGCACCCGCGCCCAGACCTCTGGAAACTTCATGTCTGGTCCCTGGACGGGACGCGGAGGTTCTAGGTGACCTACCCCAAGAGGTAGTTGACACCATCACTTCGGCGAGAGTACCGTCTACGAGACACGCTTACGCCTTGAAGTGGAGCCTGTTCATCGAGTGGTGTTCTTCTCACCAAGAAGACCCCCGGAGATGCCCGATCAGGGTCGTGGTTTCCTTTTTGCAGCAAGGGCTGGAGCGAAGGCTGTCTCCCTCCCGCAGTTTATGTCGCTGCGATTGCTGCTAACCATGACCCCGTGGAAGGGAAGTCGGTAGGTAAGCATGACCTGGTCATCAGGTTCCTTAGGGGGGCGAGAAGGTTAAATCCTCCCCGGCCCCCCTCCATACCCTCTTGGGACCTGTCTCTAGTGCTAAAATCACTACAGCAGGGCCCATTCGAGCCTTTGCATTTAGTTGAGCTAAAGTTTCTTTCATTGAAAACTCTGCTCCTGCTTGCACTCGCCTCCATCAAGAGGGTAGGGGACCTG
>NW_015624634.1:73048-73218 GCF_001515625.1 Sinocyclocheilus rhinocerous | reverse complement strand
CGCTCAGGTAGACCTGTTTGCCTCTCCAGAAACCTCTCACTGCCAGTTGTTCTACTCCCTGACCGAGGGAACACTCGGCACGGACGCACTCTGACCGCGGTGACCGCGGGGCCTACGCAAGTATGCGTTTCCCCCAGTGAGCCTTCTCGCACAGACGCTGAGGGAGGACG
>NW_015624634.1:72237-72864 GCF_001515625.1 Sinocyclocheilus rhinocerous | reverse complement strand
GCTTACGCCTTGAAGTGGAACCTGTTCGTCGAGTGGTGTTCTTCTCACCGAGAAGACCCCCGGAGATGCCCGATCAGGGTTGTGCTTTCCTTTTTGCAGCAAGGGCTGGAGCGAAGGCTGTCTCCCTCCCGCAGTTTATGTCGCTGCGATTGCTGCTAACCATGACCCCGTGGAAGGGAAGTCGGTAGGTAAGCATGACCTGGTCATCAGGTTCCTTAGGGGGGCGAGAAGGTTAAATCCTCCCCGGCCCCCCTCCATACCCTCTTGGGACCTGTCTCTAGTGCTTGAAACACTACAGCTGGGCCCATTTGAGCATTTGCAGTCAGTCGAGCTAAAGTTTCTAAAGCAGTAAACTCTGCTTCTGCTTGCACTGGCCTCCATCAAAAGAGTAGGGGACCTGCACGCATTTTCGGTCGGCGATTCGTGCCTACAGTTTGGGCCTGCTGACTCCCAGGTAATCCTGAGGCCCCGGCTCGGCTATGTGCCCAAGGTTCCCACTACTCCCTTCAGGGATCAGGTGGTGAGCCTGCAAGCTCTGCTCCCGGCCCTAGATTTGCTCTGTCCCGTCCGAGCCTTGAGACACAAAGCTTTAGGACCTCAGACCAGCTCTTTGTCTGTCACGGAGGC
>NW_015624634.1:70254-72142 GCF_001515625.1 Sinocyclocheilus rhinocerous | reverse complement strand
GTTACGTATGTAACCCTTGTTCCCTGAAGGAGAACGTCATGTCCCGTCCCCACAGCCACCGCTGAGCGGCCGGGTCACCGGCTCGGCGAAAACCTGAATATGCGCTGCACCAGTTGCCTACTTATACTCACGCTGTGATCAGCGGCAGCTGGATGCAATAATTGCATGCCAATGTGCATTGGCTCGTTTAGTTACACTCGAAGTAGATTGATCTCTCGAAGCGAGATCCCAATTCGTTGGCGTGATGTCCTTCAGGGAACGAGGGTTACATACGTAACCGAGACGTTTCTGCACTACTAGTGTCAGCTAGCTGAATTACAAAAACTAAACTTTTTTTTTTTCAAACACCTCAGCAAACGCCCCATACACTCATCACACCCTTACGATTATTCTTATACTTATAATTGTATACTCTCTTTTACTTATACTACTTATAATCTTATAATCTCGGGCTTGACAGTAAAAAGCTAATGTGTGGAAAAAAAGCTTAGGCTACCTGTAAAGAACAACTCCAGTTTGGCGTCTCGATTGAAACACACATATTCAAATTAGTGTCTTTGAATTCTGACTTGCACTTCTTTAACCGAACCTGAATGTGTTTTCCCATGTAACGCATCAGTCATGAACCCACACCAGCTAAACACCCTCTGGTTCAGCCCGGTAGCCACGCCCACGACTCTCACTATTGGTTGAGCTGGAAAGAGATTGACAGATCTGAACAAACCACTAAATGTTTTGATAGTGTGTGATAGGCTACATTTTGGGGGAAGAAAAATACTTATTTACAATTATTATTTACAATTTTCAATTTATTTATTATTTTTATTCTTTACAATGTTCTTATTTACAATTTTCTATTCGAATATGTCTTAAAATGCAATTATTCTTGTAATGGCAAAGCTGAGTTTTTATCATCATTACTCTAGTCTTCAGTGTCACATGATCCTTCAGAAAATACTTATAGTCAATGAACAATAAACTGGGTTAAGAGAATGTATTTTGACAAGAGAATGTATTAAGAGAATGTATAAAAAAAACAAAAAAAAACATTAAACCTTATGAGGATGAGCGCAATTTGCATTTTCTGTTGAACAATCCATTTAAGAAAAATCTTAATGTTTTATTGAAAATAATCACATTTTGATCTTACAGAGCATTACAACCATTAACAACCACACTATAACTAATAAAGCAAAACTGAACGGTAATATGATGCTAATGAATGAGTATAGCCACTACAACAGCGGAATCTAAGCTGCATCAGTATGCATGCTCTCCTAAGGATCTGCACACTTCTGAAGCCATTTTTAATGTGCTTCAATCTGCACGATCTCTGAAGGCCCCATCCCTCCACCAAGAGTGATGAATAAATGAGTGTCTGACAGAGCAGCCATAGTAAAGATCAAAAGCGAAGGAGATAATTAACAGTACACTAATTGATACCCACCCTGAGTTTTCGCCAGAAATGAAAAAGAGTGCAGCTTTGCTTGATATTAATTGGGCAAGAATATGCATGAAATCTGTTCTGATGTTGGATCTTGAGCCCTCATGCACCAAAAGTTCCAATAAGCTGTGCCTGACTCGAACTGCAGCACAGAAGCAGTGGGCTCTTGAAACAGAAGGAATCGCATAATTATAAAACAAATTCATTTAAGGTGACCTAATGTACACAGTTTAAAAAAGGTCAGAAAATTTTTTTTTAAAACTTTGAGGATACAATTTAAAAATACATTAATAGACATAGTTCACACAAAAATGAAAATTCTGTCATTTATTTACACACAAAATGAAAAAGATTTTTTTTTTTTTTTGTATTCATTATTTTTCTGTTCCACAGAGGAAAGGCATGTTCTGCCATGTAAAATGCATCATATCTAAATAATAATAA
>NW_015624634.1:36712-70188 GCF_001515625.1 Sinocyclocheilus rhinocerous | reverse complement strand
TGCATCATATCTAAATAATAATAATAATAATAATAATAATTATTATTATTATTGTTGTTGTTGTTGTTGTTGTTGTTGTTATTAATCTTTGACTTCCGTGGCAAGAATATTTATGTAATATACACTGGGGATAATTCAAAATGCACATCAGCTCACACAAGTGCTTTGCTTGCAATTTTAATATACTAATGCTTTGCAATATGGTTCCATTACTTATCATTATTTAACAGGAACCAACAATGAAAAAAAAAAATTCTAAAGCATTTATTAATCTTAGTTTATTTCAACATTTAAATATCTGCTAATATTATTTAGTGAACCTGAGCTAACAATGAAAAGTTCGATTTTTATGAACTTACATGAAAAAAATTGATAAATACTGTAAAAATATCACTAACTTACGTTAACTAATGGGACCTTTTTTAAAGTGTTAGCTTTAATATTTAATTGTTACTTTTCAAAAACACCCCAAAATGCACTAGGGAATAAACTAGAAAATTAAGTTTCTGGTCAGAACCAAGATATTTCCTTACATAGGTTAACTTGAAATTGAAATTATTTAAAATATTTAAAAAAGGTATAGAAAGGAAAGTGTGCCTGCAGTGAATAACAACAAAAAACTTTCTATCATCAAATGTTTCTTCACAATTCGCCTTACATTCGTCCTCCTTGAACTGTCTCCTTTGAGTCAACTGTGCAGGCAAAAAAAGTTTCTTCCTTTCATTTCGAAGGCAAATGAAAAACAGTGCTCATATTAATTAAGTCGAGGTGGACTGTGAGTAGTACACTCTGATAGTGAGTTATTTTGCTGCAGGTACACACAAACACAGCATCACACGCTTACAAGCCCCAAAGGGACCACACACTATAAATAAAAGGCCTAACAACACACATTCAAATCCACACGGGAGCACAGATGTCTTCAGTCTATCTTGAAATCTTCAGGTCTTGTTAGGTCTTATTTGGTGGTTGTACATCTTTATACATCCATTGATTTATTTATCCACTGTTGTTTTACAACAGTTACTTTTAAGAACAACATTTTGCTCTCATTACTGCAATAATTTATACTCTAGAGATACCCAATGGACAATTACATTTGAATCTTAAGCATGCCCTAGTTTATATTACTGTATGATCAGTAAAGTTTTCAGAAAATCTTTAGGACTCTAAAGCAAGAACTAGACATATTGTAACAACATTATATGGGACACTGCTGCCTGTATAACAGTTGAAGGGCTCTCTAAATTGTTTACAACTGAACATGAATTTTAATAATTCTATACATTCACATAATGTGGATAATGGAGAAAAATATGAAATATGGCAGCATATTATATAATGTAACTTAAAATAATATTTGTTTTGTTGATTTAAAGTTGTATTCTTCGTTATTATCTGTCTTTTAATTCTGCTGTTTCATAATAGTTTCAATTGAAATTCCTCTAGGTAACCTAATGTACAGTTAGAAAAAGGTCAGATTAGTTAAAACTTTGAAGATAAGATACTGATATTATTAGAAGGTGTAGTTCACCCAAAAATCATTTATTCACACCCAAAACAAAAGAAAACGATATGTTGAAAAATGTTTTTTTGTCCATACAATGAAAGGTCAATGGGGTCTAATGTTCTTTTGGACCCACTGACTTTGACTGCATGGATAAAACATGAATTGAAACACGAATATGAGGATGACTTAAAGGAATAGCTCGCCTAAAAAAGAACATTTCCGAAAATGCACTCACCCTCAGGTCATCCAAGATGCATATATGTTTGTTTCTTCACTGAAACATATTTGGAGAAATTTAGCATTACATCACTTGCTCACAAATGGATCCTTTGCAGTGAATGGGTGCCGTCAGAATGAGAGTTCAAACAGCTGATAAAAACATCACAATAATTTAAAAGTAATCCACATGCCTCCATTCAAGAATGTCTTAGGTTATGTCACCTGTTTGAGAGGTATAACAGCACACACTGATCTCCTGTGATGGATCACGAGCAGGTGTTTCATGCTCACAAGGGAAACACAGCCAATTTAAACAATCATTCAATCAGCAAAATCAACAGAAAAACTGGAGAGCTTTAGTCAACTGCAGTTCAAATAAATGGGTAATGCAACACCTGTGGATGTGTGTGAGACAATCATTTAAAATGACTGAAGAACACGCTCTTTTCACTAATCAGATGTGCTTGACTTACTAAGCAACTGCGGGACTGATTTCAAACATCTGGTTAGATGACTTCATACTGATATATTGTAATCGGATCAAAACATTATAGCTCACTATAAAACAAATGATGGAAAATGATGATGAAATTGGGTTGGCAATAACAATCTGAACGGCATGCTGTTAAAGCAAGACATGGAGTTTCGGTTTTTCTCAAAGGTTGAGGTTTAAAGTATTGTTTAGTGATTGACTGTATACGTACTAACCAAGATTGATCAGGGACTGTTGTATGTTATGTCTTATGTCAAGTCTAACAGTCTTGCATATTTGTACTAAACTATTATATTTATAAAAAATGATCTTTATTGCAAGGATCATTCATCAGTCAGATATGCAAGTAAATGATGATGCTGATGAGGGAAGTTGTGTATGATATCAAAGAAAGTCAGTCATTTTTAGCCGCTCAGGGTGGCCAAGTGTTCTAGTCAGTGTTGGCCCACTTCAGCTCCAGCTGTTCAGCTTTGGCAGTTCGACAAATGGGCAATGTACATCAACGGCTCTAAAACATAAGCCACAAGGGATGAATCAGCTGCCAAATTACTTTTCCAACTCTTTTAGTGATCACTCCTTAGTGATTGTGCTACTGAGAAATGTGGTATTTGCGTATTACATAATATGGGTTTTGAACAAAGAAACCTTAAACGTTCCTAAAGCCTAAGCAAATTCATTTGCACTTGCAGGCTGAAACTTCATGAAATCATCCACAGAAATAAATCCAAAAACGGTTTTAAAAGCAACACAAATATCAGTGCTTGTTGATTTGTATAAATTTAAGTTAAAGCAGAAGTGCGATTATCATTTCGGATTGTTTGACTTACTGTACATACAATAATTTAATACAATGCTGGGAATCCACTGGTTGGGGATGGGAAATTTGCTAATTCCCTGTTCAGCTGTGATTTATAATGTTGGGTCAGTTGCACCCACTAACTGCTTGGTGAATGACAAAAAATATATATCTCGATATTTTCTGGAATTTTGTTGATAACGATAATGATGTGTTGATAATACAATAATAGTGTGTTATTGTGCTGGTACTTTGGCAGGTTCAGGACTGCCGTGGACAGCTGACTCCCAAAGCTTTTGATATTCCTCATATTCTGTGAGGTGGTTAGTTTGCAGCAGTAACTTTTCCAATAAGTTTAAATGGATTTTTACCTTGCATGGGCATTTTTACCTTTAAAAGGCAAATTTTTTTCTAACCTAATTAATTGTATGCATCATTTTTTTGTGTCAAATTCTTGAATTGAATCAATAAACTCAAACAGTAAGACACAATAGGGCTGTTACCAATCCATCAACACAAATCAGTCAGTATCAACAAAATTAGTGTTTGCAATGCAGAGGTGGCACATGATCTGTATCTGAGGTGGCATTTAGATGCATTCACACATGGATTCATTTAACCTGCAGTTACAAATGCATTAATCATGTTTTGATGTTTTAAATTATTTGAAATGAATAAATTAAGGAATACATAAATAAACATCGGACATAATTGTCTTCCAAATGTCTTGAAATATAGATTATGACCACACAGAATATATGATGTGTGTCTCTTTAACACATTCATGTTTATTTACAGCTGCCATGATTCAGATCATTAAACACACAACAGTATTTTTGCTCCATCAGTCAACAAATTATCTGTAAACAGAAAATGCTCACTCATCTCACCTGGTTTTGGAGCATTTGAAGTAAAAAATTAATTAGAAGAATTCAGTTTGATTTCAATCAAGAAGTTATGAGTTACTTAGATTTGCATGTATGCGTTTGGCAGATGTTTTTATCGAAAGTGACCTATATTCCATTTGATTTACACATTCTGTCAGTTTTTACTTTTCCTGGGAATCAGACTCATGACCTTGGCGTTAAAAGCACCATGCTCTTATGTTTGAGCTATAAGAAGATTAAGCTTGATTTAGTCCAGTTTTGCAAATTGCAAATGTATTCATTAAAAAGAATGCTAATAATATGTCTGTCTCTTCAAACAGGATATTTCAAAAACTTTTTGGCCTTGATTTACCAATATCCAAACTAATGTGAAATCTAACAAATTCCCTCACTTTCAAAAGCTTGAAATAATATAACATAAACTGTCAGTAATATGTTTTATTACTGTTATGTGCTGTTTATGTTAAGTTGACATGAGTGACACAAGATATTAAATTCAGTTATTATTTTTGCACTAAATGTAATTTTGAATAAAACAGTTGCTTACTAAAAGCTCATGAGAAATAACTTCATATTAATGCATGTCATGCATTCTCAGAGTCTACACATGACGACAGCAGCTGGTGAACAAATGAAGAGCTGCTTTGATTTGCATTGACACTGCCCTGTTTGTGCACTCCAATGGAGGGATGCACCAAAATGTATATTCATCAAGGCAGACCCTCAAAATTTGACCTGTTTTGTGGGCACTATCAAATTTACATGTTTTTTTTTTTTTTTGGCAAACCAATATCTTTGTGCACTGTGTGAGTCATTGTAAGACCATGTCCATTATACTTAACAACTTGCTAGCTTAGGCAGCTTTAACGATTTTTAACCGATTTTAACCAAACATTGGGTAATTTAGTTAGCTATTAGCTATTCATCAATTTAGCTGTCTCTATTCTTTTTCAACTTACAATTCATTAGAGGGATCTCTCCCTTGGTATAACCTGAGGCTAAATGGATTGTTCAAGGGCACAATAGTGACATGACAGAGGATCTCAGTAATTCTCCAGTTCATGACTCACAACACAATCACCCCACTTTGTGATTTTGACCCCAACCTTTGAGTAATAAAATCTCAGATCTTTAACAGCTAAGATACAGTACCACAATCCCATAAATGTAGTACAACACTTGCCCATATTGTGTCGCTGAAAATAAATAAATAAACAAACAAACAAACAAATAAATGACAAGAGTACTTATAAAGCATTTATTGATGCCTTATTCTGCATGACAATATTTTAGATGCCTTAATCCTAAACTTAACAACTAACTATTAATAAGCAACAAATTAGGAGTTGAAGCAAAAGTCATAAATTATATTTAGTTAATAGTGGGAAGTGGTCCCCAAACTATAAAGTGTCAGGACACTACTACAATGGTGTTGTTGTTGTTTTTTTGTCTGCTTAAATACAATCAACATTTATTTATTTATTTACTTACTTATTTTAATAATTTAGTTGTTATCAGCATGTGGGCTTTTAAAGAAAGCCTGTCCAGATCATGAAGTTCTGCTGTTGACAGGACTGCAACTGCAATATCAGAGATCCCTTGACATTCCACTCTACGCCTACTCCAATTAAAGGATGCAGGCATCTTATCAATGCTGAGTATATAAGAACTCCTGCTTGTTACAGAGCCTCTCCATTATGACTTGGCCTTCCTGACAGTGGATGGGCATTAGACACACTTAGTCACTCGAATCATTTGCTGCCTGCTGAATATAAGGCTAGACCCAAAAAGACATCATCATTTCAACAAGTCCATAATGAGACCTTCACATCGGAGCATCACAGGAGGACAGACAACATGCAAAAGAACAAGCCTATCATAATATATTGTGACTTCTTATATTACTACTTTCATTAAGCTCATACTGGAACTACTTACACTTTATTTGGGCTTAAAAAATGATTAATATTGGTGTAAATTAATTTTTCAATACCATTCAAAAGTTAATACTTGTATGCAAGGATGCATCAATTGATCAAAAGTGACAAAAAAGTCAATTACAAACAGATTAAAAAATAAAGGACAGTAATAATTGATGTTACTCAATAAAAAAATGTTTGTGTAAAAACAATTTTCACTCATTAATTGCTAGTAAATTTCACAAACAATTACAAAGAAATGGCAAGTAATACGCTGAATTAAACATGAAAAGCTGAATTTTGAAGATGACAAACTGAAATAATATTTCTTGTAAAACTTGCTCCAATAATCTTTTTGTTTACAATTTCAAAAAAATAAAAATAAAAAAATAAATAATAAAATAAATAAATAAATACATACATAATAATGAATGAATGAATGAATAATAATAATAAATAATTTTAGAGTGTACTAGAGTTTGCCTTGTATCCTGTATTCCAGCATTTATGGTAATTTTTATGGAAAATGTAATATAATTTTTGTTCAGCTAACTTAATGGAAATGGTTAAATCCACCATAACATACTTTTATCATGTTTAACTGGCTTTTTTATTTCTTTTTTTTTTTTTTTAAGAATATTGTAGTGAAGGTAATTTTACAGAAAAATAGTCTGTGAATGAAACTTCCAGTGTTCCGTAAAACAGACGGTGGTTTCTCTGTAAGCTTGACTGCAACATTTCTTGCATGAAGTGACTCATAAAATCAGTAGTAGCTTTAGTAGACTTATCACAGAATGATGTGAAGAGATGTGTTTGGCTTTAAAAAAAAAAAAAGAAAAAAAACGTTTATGCCCTGTGAGAGTTGGTGCTCTCAGTGCAATAATGTGTCAAGGAAACACTGCCTCTGTTGGCCTATATAATAGTCAGAAAATAAATCTGGCTCATTTTCGCATGGATTTATACAGAGTCTGTCCCATCCTTAGAGCCATAGTGGGTGCAGAATGAGCTTTAAAATGTCCTGAAATCAAAACTATAGCACACTGTTGTTTCTTTTCTTATTGCTCTTTGTTTTTATCAGTCACTTTTAATATTGTTGTTGTTACTGCTATAATTATTAAGCTCTTCCGTTCCGATCAAAACACCAAACGGGTTCTCCCCACTCAGTGACGCACCCGCTGAGAAACCTGATCAAAGTGCTCTAGTTATTGGCGATTCTATTGTACGGAATGTGAAAATAGAGACACCAGCCACCATAGTCCAATGTTTACCGGCAGCCAGAGCGCCTGACATCTTGGCAAGCCACCATAACATACTTTTATCATGTTTAACTGGCTTTTTTATTTCTTTTTTTTTTTTTTTAAGAATATTGTAGTGAAGGTAATTTTACAGAAAAATAGTCTGTGAATGAAACTTCCAGTGTTCCGTAAAACAGACGGTGGTTTCTCTGTAAGCTTGACTGCAACATTTCTTGCATGAAGTGACTCATAAAATCAGTAGTAGCTTTAGTAGACTTATCACAGAATGATGTGAAGAGATGTGTTTGGCTTTAAAAAAAAAAAAAGAAAAAAAACGTTTATGCCCTGTGAGAGTTGGTGCTCTCAGTGCAATAATGTGTCAAGGAAACATTGCCTCTGTTGGCCTATATAATAGTCAGAAAATAAATCTGGCTCATTTTCGCATGGATTTATACAGAGTCTGTCCCATCCTTAGAGCCATAGTGGGTGCAGAATGAGCTTTAAAATGTCCTGAAATCAAAACTATAGCACACTGTTGTTTCTTTTCTTATTGCTCTTTGTTTTTATCAGTCACTTTTAATATTGTTGTTGTTACTGCTATAATTATTAAGCCAAGCAATATACCATCAACGCTACAAGGCTTGCCCTTAATTGCCATAGTCAATGCATTAGAGGCCTTACACATTAGGTAATTTCAGTAAATAATTTGCTCGGATGATAGCTTCATAACACACACATCTCGCTGCAGACAGAACCTTTGGGATAGTCTATGACAGTATTGCCTGTCAGTCAAACAAAATCATGAATTATATATGCCCACATTTTCCTCAAACCATGAATATGTGAACAGATCACAACTCCCGCATGAACTTCCTGTTGAACTGAGAAAACAGAGTACGACTCAACTTTGACAGTGCGAGACTGTGTAATAGCAGAATATTTTACTAAATGCCTTCTAAATGTGCTCTGCAAGTAATTCTAATGAAGCTGGGGAAGCTATTAGAAACTACAGCCTGGTACCCAAGTAGTTAGCTACATTGCTAACTACTAGTATATTAATTTACATTAATGCTATTTACAGGGACAAAACTTTTTTTTTTTTTAAGTAAAAAAAAAAAGCTCTGTTTTTCTGTAAAATCTCTATTACTCTCTGTTGTTTAAAGTGATAAAATATAACTTAATTCCCACCATATTTCTGACATTATCTATCAACCTAATCTGATTAATCTGATCGTTCGCTTTTATTCTAAAACCGCGAGTGCAGCGCATCTGCAGCGCGTTAGCATTCGTTAGCTTGTCATTAGCATTTCCATTCGTGCCAATTGCTTTTTTCTTTTCTTTTTTTCTCTCGCTCCGTTTTTTTTTTTCCACTATTTTCCTAATTAATGCTGTTCAGTTGCTTTGACACAATCTGTATTGTTAAAAGCGCTATATAAATAAAGGTGACTTGACTTGACTTGACTTAAGTATACAACTGTTAGAACTCGCTCTGTGTTTGTGCATTCCAGATAGACTGCCAGTCTGTGCATTACAGTGACAAGTGATCATATTTACAAGTGAATCATTTGAATTGTTCACACAGCTGATTTGTTCATAAACACTGATTCAGTCTAGAATTCAATTTGTGCATTGCATAAAGGTGCAGCGGTTAATTTTGCCAGAAGCTATTTACGTCAGCGGAGCCAAAAATAGACAAAAACAACTGACAATATTGTAAGTTATTCAATTTTAACTATCAGATGATATTTAATTTAAACAAAGCAGTATATATCTGGTTTAATGCTGACTGCATTAAACTTAGATCAGTTACACTAAATGCACCCAATTAAACTTTAATAAAATTCACTTTATTTATATAAATATAAGATGAAAGCACAGGAATGAACAAATGAAGCATTTATTTACAGGAACCTTCCAAACAGACCAATTCACTTCTGAATCAGAATTTCCAAAGCATTACTTAAGCATTAGCTTAACAATGAAAAAGTTGCCATGGCTACTAACTGCAATTTTACTTCATTTTAAGTATTAAAATTACTAAAACTTAAATAAAAATAAACTAAAGCTAAACATACATATGCATAAACTAATACAAATGACAAGAGCACATTAACTAAATCAAACTTACAAAATTACTAAAAGTTAAGCTAAACTGAAAATATAATAATAACAGCTAATTTAAAATATTGATAATTGCTACTATAATAGCAAAAATAATACACTGTAAAAATATTGCTCGAAGTTGTAAAAAAAAAGAAAGATAATTGGAATACATTTTACAAGAAAATACTTTTTCAGTTTTTCTACTTCAAAATTTCACATTTAATTCAATGTATTACTTGCCATTCCCTATCAGACAGGACGCCACGCTTCCTAGGTTGGACCCTCTTCCTCCCCTCTGCTGCCCTACTGTGGGTACATCAGGAATTGTCTCTATGGTGCTGGTTGCTCGGAGTTTGGGGGCCTGATTAGCGCTCCCCAATCTGTCTCGCTGGGCCATTTAGATGATTCAACTTGGCTATGCGATTCAGTCCACCAGGTGCCCTCCCAGGTTCAGGGACTGCGTACTGAGATTGCAGTCCTCTTGGCGAAGGATTCAATCGAGTCTGTCCCACCAGACAAGATGAAAACAGGATTTTACAGTCCTTATTTCATCGTACCCAAGAAGAGCGGTGGGTTACGACCTATCATGGATCTGCGAGTCTTGAATTTATCCCTTCACAGGCTTACGGTTACATATGTAACCCTCCGTTCAAGATGTTGACGCAGAAGCACATTATTTCATGCATTCAACACAAGGATTGGCTTGCAGCAATCGACCTGAAGGACGCGTACTTTCACATCTCGATTCTACCTTGATACAGACCGTTTATTCGGTTTGCTTTTGCTGGTTTCGTCTATTGCTACAAGACAAGCATGTGCTCGTCCGCATGGACAACACTGCGACAACACCCACCATCTCCTCCTCTGGAGTCAGATGCGGCTCAAATTGCTGTGTGCCGTTCATGTTCCGGGGGAGCTCAATCGTGCAGCCGATGCGCTTTCACGACAGCTTACCCTTCCGGGAGAATGGAGACTCCATCCCCAGGTGGTCCAGCTGATTTGGAGTCGATTCAAGGAAGCCTAGGTGGACCTGTTCGCTTAGACAGTTTTTTGATTGTCAGTTCCTGTTGTGTTCTCCTGAACTGGGGTCACAACAGTTTGTCAGATGGTGCTATAACCAGTCTTACTGTTTACAATACTCAGATGTGTCTCCGCACCCCAACATTTGCTGAAATCTAGAATTGTGAGAATGTCGGAACCCCCTTTTTTCGGCTTCCCGGGTAAGCCCATATATTTGATAAGCGATCTGGCTTATAGGGCATTGGGTACGTTACGGATTGAGGTGCATCTGTCCTGACACGCTTGCTTGTCAGCACCTGCACCTTCAATTTTCGTAACACAGTTCTGGTTGTGGTGCATTCCATAGGGACCCCTAATGTCAGTGACTGACTGATAGGGAACGTCTCAATTACATATGTAACCCTCGTTCCCTGAAGGAAGGAACAGAGACGTTACATACCTCATGCCACAACCATGAACGGGATGCTTTCTCGGCTCCTCAGCACAAACCTCAGTGAGTGGATGCATGCCACCTTCGTATATACCCGTTGTAACGGGGTGAAGAATCACACGACAAGTAATCTCAATCAATACCCCGGAGGGTGGATTTATTGGGCTGATGGGTGTTAGTGAGAAAGGTCCAGGTAGGTGCTCCGGTGCCGTGAGTGCTCTCTTCCGTCTTCCCAGTGCAGAGGGTCCGTGCAGTGCTCCTGTGGGGCTGGTCGGTCACACGCTGCTTTCTGTGGGAAAAATGAGAGGGCGAGTTAGTGCTCAGTCTCATGGAGGAATCTCCTAGATGGCAGGGCTTGCGTGGTTTATGTAGCCGCCGCCTGATGAGGTGCAGCTGTGACCGATCAGCCTGTGATGATGATGGCCAGGTGCTCCTCGCTTGTTTCCAGGGCGACGCTGATGAAGCTTCGGGACGCTCGTCACACTGTATATACGGGAAATGGCTTGGCATGCAAATTCCACTTGCCAGTTGTCATTGGCCATTTCTTGTAATGCTCAGAGGTGATTGGGGCTCCCAAGTGAGACCCAGGGAATGAGGGTTACATATGTAACCGAGACGTTTCTTTGTCATTATTTGTCAAATTTACTAATAATTTGTGTGTGGAAATTGTTTCAAATAAATCCTACACCATTTTTTTTTCATTGTTTTTCAGACCTCAGCTGTATAAAACTGCACAATATAGTATTTTGTCATGCTATACCACTACTCACTGGATAATAGCTAAAACAGCTAATCTACTGATTCTAATGAAAGAAGTAAATTTGTCGCTACTTGTATATAGTCACTGTGACGAGTGGGGCAGGGCAGAGAGCCGTGGGAACAGAGCAAGGCCAGTGGAGTAAATGATAATGAGCAACACCTGCGCCACTCACCGGTCTCGAGTCCCACGGAGGAGCTCCGGAAGGATAAAAGGAGGAGTGACGACAGTGCAAGATGAGAGAGGACCAGGCCTGGACTTTATGTTGTTGTTCTTATATTATGTTTTATGCGGCAGTCATCTGTGAGAGGCTGCCGCTTTTACTTTCGTTTTGTGTTTGTTTATTTATTTATTAAAGTTTTATGTTTAAATATTCGCCGGTTCCCGTCGCCTCCTTCTTCCCCGAACTACAAACTTTGTTACATTGGTGCCGAAACCTGGGAGGAAGGAGGGACTCGCTGTCAGAGGACCCTCACTGCTGAGGGGGTGTCACAGTGCTGAGGAGATCGGGCAGCAGGAAGAAGCGGAGACCGCTGGTGGCTGCACGAGGCGGTGGTGCTGGAGCGATAGAAGACGAGGTGGGACAGAGGTCTCGCTGCTGTGCTCCTGGGTCGAGGAGGGGTGGCTGTCGTCCAAGAGGGAGCGGAGTCGTCGGCACCATTCGCCAAGAGGAATGGCGCTGGAGCCTGCTGCCGTCCGCCATGTTTGGGGAGGAGCAGGGAACGGGGGACTCGCTGCCGGCTGCCCTCGACCGGAGGAGCCATCGCCATCCGCCTGGTGGCGGAGGAGCATCGAGCTGTCCACCAAAGATGTCCAGTACCATCGCATGGCATCTCGAGTGAGAGCCTCTCAGCTGGTTGAGGACCAAGCGGCAGTGTGTCCGGGAACCAGACCGAGAATTTTTTTCTTTTCCTCTCTCCTCTCTCTCGTCTCTGTCTCTCCTCATCCTTCCGTCTCCTTTTCTCTCGCCTCGTCTGTCCTTACCCCAGGTGGTGCTGTGGCTGCCGTGACGGGGCCCCCGGGGGGGAGTAGAGCCCAGTCTCGTGGGTTCCCCCCGGCCTGCGATGGGCGAGGGGGGTATGTGACGAGTGGGGCGGGGCCGAGAGCCATGGAAACGGAGCGAGGCCGGTGGAGTAAATGATAATGAGTCCCACGGAGGAGCTCCGGAAGGATAAAAGGAGGAGTGACGACAGTGCAAGACGAGAGAGGACCAGGCCTGGACTATTTGTGTTGTTTTGGTTCTGTTTGTGCGCAGCAGTCGTCCGTGAGGGCCTGTCGCGCTATTTTCAGTTTTGTGTTTATTTTGTTATTAAATTATGTTTAAATGTTCGCCGGTTCCCGCCTTCCCATATCTACGAACTGTGTTACAGTCACTACCCAACATTACATTTTCGTAACATTCTTTGGCAGAGAGTTTTGGAAATCAAATGAACATAAACAGAGACTGTGGGGCCTATATCTCCGTGGATGCTAATAGCACAGAGAAGCGTGGGCAAAATTTTTAATTATAGGACAATAATACAGATTGCCTGGTAACAAGGTTAAGTGCTGATAGGATTTGTGGAAAATCTCCAGCTGCTCTTTGTGCAAGGGTGACTACAGCATCACCCTTTGGTGAGGAATAATGGCTCTCCTTTCAGGAGGCTATGAAATTGGATTGCTCATACAAAGTGCTTGCAGAGGAATAACCTGTGTTATCCAATTACCCCTCCAAACTACATTAAGTAAAGCTTTGGATGGAGAGACCAGGCCACCTTGCTCCTATAAAACACCCATAGTAGAGAGATCCCCGTGAAATGGAGGTATATGTTCACCGGCGACTCATGAGCTATTCTAATCTACCGCTCTTAGAAACTCATCATTACAAATACATGTATAGACTTCTTACAGCATGTGTGAAACGGCACAAGTTGATGGAAACTGACGTTGAAGTGTGCGGTACTGTATATCCCACCTGACATGAATCACATGGGAAGCGTGCTATACAATTACATACTATAGCAATGTCCTTTGCTTAAAGTTGGATGAGGGGCAAAGCAAAAAATTTAATGTTGCCACATATCTGGAGCAGCACAAAAGGGCACAACCAAAAAGGTTTAGACCATGAGAACTTTCAAACAACTGGTGTCCCACAAGAGGATCAAACTAGCACCTCTCTAATAACTGCTGTCTCTTGCGGTTTCACTGGTGACCATCACCACTATTTGAGATTGAATTGGAACAAACACACAAGAAATGATAAGATAAAAAGCGATGCTACGCCGGAAAAGATTTGAGTACCTTTTTGACAATACAGCACTAACATGGATGAAGGTATCAAGGAAGTATAAATGTTTTTTTTTTTTTGAAAGAAATTAATATAATTTTTTTCAGCGAGGATGCATTAAACTATTCAAGAGTGACAGTAAAGTCGTTTTAAATGTTACAAAAGATTTATATATATATATATATATATATATATACCGTATTGTCCCGAATATAAGACGATATTTTTTTCTTGGAAATACATCTGAAAAAACGCGGTCCTGTGATGATCAAGTGACACTGAAGACAAGTTCAGCTGAAGTTTATCTTTATCATCACAGGAATACATTACATTTCAAAAGTTTTTCCAATAGGAAACAGTTATTTCAGTTATGTTAAACTGTAACAATATTTCACAATATTGGTGTTTTTACTGTGTTTTTGAACCAACAAATGCAGCCTCTGTGAGCATAAGAGACATTAAAAAAATAATAATATTCAAATATATAAAAAAAAAAAGTGCTTTCAGGTACACTGAAAAAAAGATGTAGGATTTACTTTGATTTTGTTTTATTTACAACTTTGATTTTTTGTTTTATTTATTTATTTTATTTTTTATTTTTTTTGCAGTCATTCCCGATTAAAAGACTATAGAACTTCATAGAAGAAAAACTCATAATTTCTGATAAATAAAACATAAGAGATAGAAAAAAGTTTCTGATTCTACAGTTGTAAAATAACTGACACAGTGAAACAGCTTAAAGTAGAAATATTAATAGGCTGCGAGGATTATGAGCTCTGTAACCACAATAATTACTTGTTAAATTGTCATTGGGTTTGCCAAGTTTTAGACAGTTTGTTGCAGAGCTTTGCAGAGCGAAACACACCAAAGCAAATATCTCACCTTACTTTCTGCTCTCCATCCCAATATGCATTATCTGAGTAATAGTTCTTTACACAAAGGCATGGATTAAATGCAGACTAAATTTCTGCCAATAGAGGGCAATAGTCCATTGCTGAATGCGGCGTGAGCACTTAGAACTTTGCTCAATAATTCCTGCGGTTTCTTCTTCTTTATCTTTAATACCATCATATTCAAAGATTTCAGAACAGTTAGACTTAAAATAGTTCAGTGCTCTGGAGATTTGGACCCATCCCCAAAGATGTTTTTTATGCTGACTTAATTTCTGCAGTGTCTATTATTACATTAAATCCCAGCATCTAATCTCAATCGTGCTGTTTTATTGATTGTCATATACTGACAGGGCAAGTCCCATCAGGTTTAGAGAGACTAAATCAGCTCTCGACGGGAAGCAGGGGTGCAGGGGCTGCCAGTGTCTCCTGTATTATATCAACATCATCAGGATCATCCTGAAAATATGAAATTTCTCTTCCCCTTCATCCTCTCTCACTTAGCTTTGCAGAAGCTCACATCCCTCACCAAAGTCTCAAAGGCATGTTTACGTAGATATTTTGTGCAGCTACTCTAAACATCCAAGTTCTCATATGATCAATACAGAGCAGCTTCACCATACAACCTGCTGCAAACCGTTAATAATTGATTATCACAAGTCAGCACAGTCACATGCCTTTGATTTTATGTATGCAGCCTTGTCTCAAGCACAATAGCTTGTGGCACTTCCAGAATTTGCAGTTTTTGCCTGCAGTCATAATTTCAGTTGCCTTTATACCTCTGAGAAAAATAAAGCAGAACATAATAGGTCGATTTAAAGGAACAGTCACATCACAATGAAGTAAAATTCACTACATGTCATATGCACTCTGTATTAAATGGAACAGAAGTGTGCTTACTTGTACTGAATGTGCACATATAGTGTACTTCAAATCTTAAAAGTATATTTTTTTAACAGTGAACTAAAATGTAAAACTTAAGTGTACTTAAATACATTGTCATCTTTCATGTTTCTCAAGCACAGTTAAGTACACATTTATACATGCACTGACAAATAAAAAAAATGTCTTTAAAGTACATTTTAAATCATTATGTTTTAATAATCTTTTGTCATGCTTTAAATAAATACACTTATTTTAATGTGTTGAGTAACATACTACAGCACATGTAAAGTACTTAGAACTTGTAATTGTAATGTGTTATTTTACGTGAAATTTACAGTTGATATATTTTAATAATGCATTAAATATATTAAATATTTTTGTAATGCTTTAAAATTGCAACATCATTACGATTACAAATGTTTAATTACAAATATATTTAAATACATTACATACAAGTTTCAATAGAAATGACTCACAGAAAAGCAATAGAAATAAAAAACACTCTTAAGTTTAGGAATTTAAGCTATAATAGATTTTCATTTAATTGTAAATAACTGTACAACAGCAAAACCCAAAAACATTACGGTCACACTCTATTTTAAGGTCCAGTTCTCAATATTAACTATTAACTACAACATTTGCCTTAATACACTCCTAATTACTTCTTACTAATAGTTAGTAAGGTAGTTGTTAAGTTTAGGTATTTGATAGGATTAAGGTTGTAGAATATAGTCATTAAGAATATGTGCTTTATAAGTACTAATAAACAGCCAATATAATATGCTAGTAATATGCAGAGGTGGAAAGAGTACGAACATATTCTACTCAAGTAAAAGTACCATTACATTAATAAAATTTTACTTAAGTACAAGTAAAAGTACCAGTCTAAAAATCTACTCAAGTAAAAGTACAAAGTAGCTAATTTAAAATTTACTCAGAGTAAAAATTACTCTGTAAAAAAGTTAAATTTTAACAGTGGGAGGGAGGCAAAAATGGGATAGGCCAAGGGTGTCAAACTCAGTTCCTGGAGGGCCACAGCCCTGAACAGTTTAGACATAACACTAATTAAACACATCTGATCCAGCTAATCTAATCATTTAGGCTTATTTGAAAACTACATGGTATGTGTGTTGGATCAGGGTTGGATCTGCGCAGCCCTCCAGGAACTGAGTGTGACACCCCTGGGATAGGCCTATAAATCTCAAACTAGTTGTTTTTAATTAAAGGAATCAGTTATTTAGAATAATAAGGCATTTGGGCTGTTACCAGGCAAATTAAATCAGTATCAACAAAATTCATCTTTTCAATGCAGAGGAAACGGAAGTGGCATTTAGATGTATGTACACACTGTTTAATGCAGGACATGAATGCATTTAACCTGCAGCTACAAATGCAGAAATAATGTTTTGATATACAAGAAATAAAATGTTGAATATTCATCTGAAATTATACAACTAAAAAAAAATAAAAAAACATTTTAAATGTGCAATTAAAACGGCCAGTAGGTGTCAGCAAGTCACTGTTAATAAGTGAGTCATTGCGATTGAACCGAATCATTTAAACGGTTGATTCATTCAGGAACGAAACACCGTCATGTTTGCTCAGAGACGCAAAACTGTGCTATGGTGGCTGTGTTTGTAATTATTTTTGTTGTAGAAATAGAGCAAAAACAGACAATATGTCTTCCTCTATATCTTCAATTTTGTGATCATTATAAATGCATTTTAACAGACTGAATCATGCAGTGAAAGAAAGCAGTCTAAATGCGCGCGCGCACTAGTCTAATCTACTAGACTTCACGGCACTCTGTAGGAGTGTTTTGTTTGGTTTTTGGCAAAATACTGATAATGTCAAATCGCACATCGTTAAAACAACAATTACAATATTATCGCAGACTATATCGCACACTCCGCACCACTGACTTTTTGGCTAATTTGTGCACATCCTCTTGCTAAACTGTCAAAGCTTAATTTTAACCACCAATGCAACGATGCAAGTATTTACCGTACCTCTACATGCTTGCGAAGGGTTGATGTCGAGATTTGATAAGCTGCTAGTTTGGTCTCCCTAGGCAAACACAGCTTACACTGCATAATAGAGCATAAATATGGCCGGGGGTTCACTTCATTTCCTTCGAGTTCAACTTCAGCAGAATATGACGGGGTTTTGTTTTCAGCTGTGTCTGCACCACTAACGCCTGTTTTGTCCGTCTGCATCTTTTTTTGTGATTTTAGCGCCAGTTTGCTCTCCTGCCCATTATTTACTGCACTAGTTTCCAGGGAGCGAGTTTTTTTTTTACTCAGTAATTAATGTGTTTTAAAATGTAGCGAAGTACAATACTTCAAACAAAATATACTTAAGTAAAAGTAAAATTACAGAATTTAAAAATTACTTTAACAAGTAGAAGTACAAAAAAAAGCTACTCAATTACAGTAACACGAGTAAATGTAATTCGTTACTTTCCACCTCTGGTAATATGCAAGCTAATGAGCAACTAGTTAATAGCGAGAATCGGTCCCTAAACTAAAGTGTTTCCAGCATTACATTCAGTTTGCATTTGAGTGCTGTTTATGTCCATTAAAAAAAGTATGCAAAAGGGACTCTCTTTTTTTGGACCCCATTGATTTACATTGTTTGGACAAAAACACTAGAAACTTTTTTTTAAATTCCTCTTTTCAGGAGAGGAAAGAAAATAATTAAATTATAAAAAAATCTAAATCGTGTGCATTCAATGCTTAAAAATCATAAAAAATGTAGCTGAAATACTCGTCCGACATTTTTGCGCACCAGCCAATGAGACTATGAGCCAAGAAATGGGTTAGATCTGAGAAAACCACGACAATAAATTAGTCATCAACCATTAACCGAGAAGTGGCCATCTTTTTTTCCCCCTTCAAAAAGTACAGAAATGGAAGATGCATCCTACAGTATGCGGCTCTCATTAGAGAGTCAGCTTCAATATAGAAAAATATTAATATAGGAAGTTCACATCATTACCGGCAACATTACATTATGTAAAGCTCATTTCACCGAGCAGAGGAAACATCATTACAAACTGTTTCTGGAGTGTAACATGACTGTGTGACATCTAATTGGCAGAGCTGAAGTGTCGTAATTAGCAAGAGGATGCTTTGAGGGACTCGTTTACGAGATGTACGAGTATTAGGTCTGCCGCGGGTCACGGTCCACACGCTAGGTGCCGGTCCCCTTCAGATATTTAAAGTATCAGCAAAAATGCTCAGCGGGCTCCAGACCGAGTACGACGAAGAGCTGAGCTGTGACTGCAAGAAGCACTTTGAAGGACACTCGGTAATGACCTGTCCTCTCTGCATGGCATCTGGAGGCAGCAATCCACCACTGCGATAGCATTCGCAGATTAAGCCTGCGAGCGCCAGGGTTGTGGGCCGGATCAGAAGCCGGGGTCACCCTTGTCAGTGTGGTTCACGGTGATCACACAGGGGCACTGACAGGTCCGCTGGTGGTGGAGGACACACAGGGACCCGACGGCCCCAACAGGGGCGCCGTTCTCCCAACAGCCCCGATGGCTCACACTCACCCAGACACTCTCAGAGTGAGATCTTTACATGAGAGTGCCGACACATCTCAGCTTGTGAGCCTGATTGCTCTTGGCAGCCTGCATTTTTTAGTTCACTCCACTGTGTTTGTGTTAATTTGATGATAAGGCTGCACAGCTGCATGGGTGGGTGTGTGGTGGAATTTCATAAATAATATAATTCAGTTAAACCATTACACAGAACAAATGTGATGTGAAAGGGAATGGATCACAGTAAAACCTACCAGGATATGGAAAGGTGATTCACAATTAATGAGCTGCTGTCAGGATTCTTACTGAGGATAGTTCTGAATTTATTCATTTGTATTTATTTCGTCAACCCCTGAGGAACAAGAGAACTGAGAGTTGATAGTTCAGAGAACGGCATATAGAGATACTTTTGATCATGTTCATTTGCATGCACTATTTAAAAAAAAATGAAATTGTAAATAAAACAGAGATAATTGGAGTATATTTTACAAGAAAATTTCCCCAGCTAACAGGGAACATTCTCAGATTTTTTAAAAAACATTCTGAGAAGATTCCGGGAAGTTCAATTTTATTTCACGTTAATAGAATGTTTATAGAACATTAATAGTGAACGTTAATAGATTGTTTGTTCAAAGTTGTCTGGTCTTTAATAATGTTCTCAAAATGTTAACACACACACAAAAAAAAAAAAGATGTTATTTCTATATCTTTCATGGAACTTTTTTTTTCTGAAATATTTTAGTTGAATTTTCGTCTAACATTTTTAAAAGTGACTACTTGTTTCAGAACATTCAAATAGCATTCTCATAATGCTTGCTAAATGATAAAATTTAATCACCTAATGTTTTCACTAATATTTGCATAACTAAGAAAACATTTTAAGGCCAAAGAAAGTAGTTTTGCTTTCACAACGAAGCACACAGCGTCTTCACGACATGGCGGCATATGACGTGAAGACGATTGAAATCGCATCATATGACCCCTTTAAGAGAATGTTCAGGAATAACATTTTCACTTAAAGGGGTCATATGATGCGATTTCAATTTTTCCTTTCTCTTTGGAGTGTTACAAGCTCTTGGTGGATAAAGAAGATCTGTAAAGTTGCAAAGACTAAAGTCTCAAATCCAAAGATATATTCTTTATTCACATGCTTGAGGTATTCGGCCAATCACAACGCATTGGATAGCTGGCCAATCAGAGCACACCTCGCTTTTTCAGACTGATGAGCTTTGTAAAAATCGACGCGTTTCAGAAAGGCGGGGCAAAGAGGAGAAACAATAATGTACAGTATGTGGAAAATAATGTGTTTTTTGAACCTTAAACCACATAAAAACATTTCATTACACCAAATACACAAAATAATGTTCTTTTTAGCAGCATCATATGACCCCTTTAATAGGAAAGTTAGCAAGTTAACAAAACCTTCTTAGAATATGTTTTTGTTAGCTAGGTCAAAATTTGACATTTAATTTAATTCCATTACACGCCATTGTTTTTTTTTTTTTTTTGCCTCAGTGCATGCATTTGTTCATGCATATATTGGTTTCTACAAAAAAAAAATAATAATAAATACAATAAACAACCTTCATCAATGAAGTGAAAGAAAAAGAAAAAGAAAAAGAGAAGCACAATAACTGGCAATCTCGCATACTCAGTCCGTCACGACAAATCATGGCAATTAAATAATGGATAAGTTTATTGAATCAAATCAGGCAGACAGAAAGGAAATTTAATTATTGGAGAGCCACTCAGGATTACAAACAAGTAGAATCTCTTCAAAACTGAACACTGGAACTATCATTGCTTGATTCTGCAGTTGAATTATGGAGGGCTTTTGATGCATTTATTTTCCAGTGTTTCAATACACACTCAGAAATTTACTGCAGCCTACAGTGAATCGTATTGTTACACAAACTCTCTCTTTTTTTCATGTCAAAATAGCAAGAAACTTCTCAAAAATTTAAAGGAATAGCTAATTAAAAAAATAAATAAAATAAATCTAAAATGTTTACCTTTATAATAATCTTTCTTTCTACTGCAGCTCTCATATTACATGACGTCATTAATACAGTAAATTGATACATATGGAATAATTTTATGGTGTTTTTTTTATCATTTTAGAACCTAAGATCCCAGATTTCTATTCATTTTAAAATAAAATAAAATAAAATAAAATAACATTTTGTCATTTTGGGGTAAACTGTTCGTTTAAGAAAATATGTACATTTTGAGTGAAAAGCAGGTAAAAAAAAAAACAAAAAAAAAGAAACCCTCAAAAGGTTCATTGTCTTTAGACAGCGAAGAAAATGGAACATGGCCATGCAGAAAGTATGGCTTAATCTGTCTGATAATGAAAGCAAATGTCTTGAAGCAGTAGCTCTGTACTCAAATTAAGAAGCATGTTCATTAGGGATAGACGCAGCAGACTAAGTACACTTTAGAGCTGTAAATCTAATAGAGATAGTGTTTGCTGTGCACAGGGACTGTTGTGGAAAGCCAGGGTGGGTGGAGTATTGGCAGAATACTCTACTGGTCAGAGGAGCTGAAAGACTTTATACAATTTTGTCGGTTACACAGTCAATGAACTTGGGCGATGCTAAAACACAGAAATTTTAAGCATTTCAAGCATGTTTTGTTAAAGTACTATTTATTTTGTTACATTTTTTTATGAAGAAACTGTAATAAAATGTTTCTAAGGAATTTAATATATATATATATATATATATATATGTGTGTGTGTGTGTGTGTGTGAGAGAATAATGAGAGACTAGTCTCCTGTAAAAATGTCAAATATAGGACCTAATAATGATTCACAAAAGACAGCACCTTTTGATATTCCAACTAGAATTACATATGTTTGATTTGAATGTCAAGTGTCTATCTCAGTAAGTTCAGAAATACTGATGTATAAGATGACTTGAAGTAAAACAGAAAAAAACGTAAGCCATAACACTCCTTTCTTATTTCTTTGATCTGCTCATAAACAAGGCATTACAGTACAATCGTGATAAGATGTACAGAGGGTTTCTCTTGGTTTTCACCCAGCTGTTAAAATGTATTGTTTGAATTTGCCAGCAGAAAAAGCTCCAGCTTGGTAAACAAACCAGCTTCAAAGGTGAATAAGATGGTAGGCTTTTGTTAAAGTGGTTATTACCGGGAATAAGTAAACCTAGTAATTTAGTCTCATGGGAAACAATGACAAGCTTCACTTTATGGCTCATTGTTTTGTCTCTAGGTGCTTAACTTCCTGACATAATACTCAAGGATGATCAGAAGAAATGGACAGCACCTGAGTTAAATATATGAGTGTCACAGCACTCATACTTAGGACCATGTGATATTTCAGTTTTTTTTTTTTAATAAATCTGCAAAAATGTCAACAATTCTGTGTTTTTCTGTCAATATGGGGTGCTGTGTGTACATTAATGAGGAAAAAAAATTAACTTAAATGATTTTAGCAAATGGCTGCAATATAACAAAGAGTGAAAAATTTAAGGGGGTCTGAATACTTTCCGTACCCACTGTATATATATATTTTTTTTTTATTTTTTTATTTTTTTATAATAATTGGATAACACTGATCAGTGGTAGGGATTTATCCATGACTATTTCTGCAGGTTACACTGATACACCAGTAGGTGGTGAAAAGAGACTGTCTTTACAAGCGAGTCACTGATTTATTAAACTGATTCACTCAAAAATGCTGGTTCATTCAGGGACGAAACATGTGCCCATCTTTATAGCTGTGAATGAAAGTTGAAAAATGCCGCCTCCGCAAGCAGTATACTGAGGTAGGAAGGTAACAAGGTACATCCAAATCCAATGATCTTGCAACATACTGTCTACTGAGATGCCTTCATCTGACAGATTTTTGAAGGCAGCATAAATATATCCTTTTCTGGTCAGTTTGTGTGTAAATGTATGTTTTTTACCAACTTTGAGATGTATGTTTTTGAGACATTAGTATTCTAGTAATTAAATAAGTAATTGAATTATTCATTCAACCAATTTGTTCAGTACCACCCATTTTTTTTCAGAAACGAAACAGCAGTTTGTTGTGTTTGGATGCTCTGCAGTTCTATGGAGACTTTCTTTGGACCTGTTTTCATTGGCGGCGCAAAACAGACAAAGAAACGACAACAGCAATTGTGTCTAAAAAGTAAGTTGCTCAATATTAACATCTTGTTTATTGAACTGTTGTATCAAAGTAATATCAATTCGTAACTGTGTTGTTTTCTGAATATGAGCGCAACTGTTTTCAGACGGAGTGCTGCTATACGCTGATTTTCAGAAACACATAATTATTGCTTGTGTGGTATTACTTAAACTTACCATGGCTTCTTAAAATGCTTATGTTAAAATTTTTGAGAACTCAATTTATCACTTTCGTCAAATTCACCATGTTAGTTTTATTCCTCATATAGGATCAGAAATTATGCAGTGACTTTGATTACCAGTGACATTTCATCTACATCTCTGTTCCTAAGAGCAGAACCTGATAGAAAACCACTATAGCTGAAACATTTATCTCTGTTATCTATAGAAAAGTTGCAGACTTTCAGTATCCATTACGGTGGATCCTTTCAAAGTTTACTAATTAGTTAATTCATTCTGATAATAGGCAAATGGTATTTGAGGACTTAAATTATCTCTAAATTACAGATAATTAATTCCCCTATACCTTTTGTTCATTTGTCCTGAATAGCTTGCTCTGTAATGTTATATATAATATGGAATTATATCCCATGCTATAGTGCACAAGCCTACTGTTTTTGCTTCTACAACCACCAATTACTGATAGTTTGGGCCATCTGGGGAATCTTGATTTTTGGTCATTTCTAACTAATCTGCTGTTTAAATCTTATCCCAAGCGAATTTCTAATATTGAAGTTCAAGTCAAGTGGCTACGCTCGGTTTCCAAATGTCCACACGTTATGCTTGCAGCCACATCATCATTTTCGTGACATTTGACACTTTGTTTGGGGACATTCATGCAGTCTGGTCTCAGACCAAAATATTTTTCCTGTTCTGTTCCAATCTCAGGACCACACATTCTTCTTTTCTGGATCAATAACATGTCAACAGGTCAAGCTACCTGGTCATCTTTCAAACAAAAATAGAGGATATAAAAAAAGTGATTCTATGTTAGTAAAGAGGATATTGCTCAGACATAATGGATGCTGGACTGAAATATCTTTTTTTAAGTGCGTTTTTGTCAGTCTCGTCTGGGGATAACGACATGTTTAGAAATGAGTCTGTCTAACAACTGTCAAAAAATGCCTGTTAACAGAGAATCATTAAGACTTTTTTAACCTTCTAAAATAACATGAAAGAGACCCTACAGCATGTCTTGCTGGTTTGCCGAGATTTAGTCTTTAATGTAGATGCGTTTTAATAAATCAGCAGCGTTAGATCGTTATATTCTTTCGGTGATTCTAATTACACATAAATAATTCATTTCCATTTCAATTGGTTTCTTGTTTGGAAATGTTTCATTTGAAAATAAATGACAAATCGCCTCTTCACAGGGTCACATCTACCCTCAAATACCTCATGTTCTCTGCAACCCTGGAAATGTAATACTAGTCTAGTATACCACCTAATCACTGGAACTCTGTGTGCTGCATTTGTCATCATGTCTTCTGAAGGAAGCCGCTGCACTGAGGCTAAACCAGCTGTGAGTTAATAAAAGTTCAATTAACAGGACTGAGTGCAGGCTAAGGGAAACCTGCCATAGCCAGTCTCTTCCATGGAGCCATGCTGAGAACAGCCTCAGACTGATATTAGTTCTGAAATAGTTTGCTCGCACCTGTCTGAGCTCAATTACCTAAATAACAACAGCTTTGAAAATATAATAAGGGAAGTCAACTAATTTTGCCTCCCTCATCCTTGTGCAGCAAATCCATAAATAGTAAACCTAGTAATTTAGTCTCATGGGAAACAATGACAAGCTTCACTTTATGGCTCATTGTTTTGTCTCTAGGTGCTTAACTTCCTGACATAATACTGTTGATACTTTATCACAGGCATTGTTTTTAAACAGGTTTATTCTGCTTTCTCTAAATTGTGGATCATTGCTGGGGGAAAAAATGCATTAACCCACTCTTTGAGGACGTTCTGCGAGGGAATTTATATGTTTGCTCTTCACATTTCACAGAAGTCTGTTGTCATTTTTAGTCAAAGAGAAAAGTACTATTTGTGCTCTTTGTATTTCATCGGTCAACAATACGACTAAATCCCTCAAAGACTATTAAAATGAATAATGGACTGTCAGTCTGTGCACTAGTGGCAGTTTTTGTTTCCTAAAACTGAAACTATTAAACAATTGTTTTATTTAATTGAAATTTCAGTCGGTCACTCTCGACGTCACGTCGGTGACCGTCGAATTGGGATCCCTACCAAAGCGCCACGGATGCTGCCCCTTCCAGTGTCTGTGCGAGCCTCCTGCGCCCCTTTTTGGTGTAGGCCAGGGCTCGCAACAAGAAGACCAGTCACTGTTGTCGTAGCACTACCCACTCAGTGAGATTGGATAACACTATAATTGGATAACACTTGGATAACAGGAACGTTGCGGAAGCCCCATCCTTCCCAAAGGAGGTTTCGCAAGCACTTACACATATGAACAACTGTTTAGGTGCATATGGAAGATTAGAGGTGATTATAACCCTCTTGGAAATGGCAGAAGTCTGCCGGGGAAACACGGGCTCTGAGGCTATACCGTGGACTTTACACATATGGGATCCACTTAGGTCTCTACATATGGAACCCAGCCCTCTACTGGTTCTCAAGGATTCATCGAGTCAGGGCCTGGCGCCGGACGTTCTGCCCCGTCTGGCTGCCGAGGGGACGGAGGAGCTCGACAAGGCCTACAGTATGGACACTCTGGAGCAGTTTTAGCGAGCCGACACTAAGTGCCTCTACCCATTTGAGGTGAGAACAGAGGAGGATACTGGCTCCCCACGAAGGCTATAGAATCTAGTAAACATGTTGGGGGTCGCCCAGCCCGCAGCTCTACAAAAATCTGTCAGCGAGTCGCCACGAGCCAGCACCCAGGAGGATGCAACACTTCTAGTAGAGTGAGCTCGCAACCTGAATGGGCAGGGCACACCCTGTGCCTGATAAGCCAGGGTGATGGCATCCACAATCCAGTGGGCCATCCTCTGCTTAGAGACGGCCTTCTCCTTCTGCCGGCATCCGTAACAGACAAAGAGTTGGTCTGAGGTCCTAAAGTTTTGTGTCCGGTCTAAATACCATCTCAAGGCTCGGACAGGACAAAGCAAAGCTAGGGCTGGGTCTGCCTCCTCTGGGGGCAGCACTTGCAGGTTCACTACCAGATCCCTGAAGGGAGTAGTAGGATTCTTGGGCACATAGCCGGGCCGGGGTCTCAGGATTACCTGAGAGTCAGCCGGCCCAAACTCTAGGCACGAATTGTCGACCAAAAATGCGTGCAGGTCCCCTACTACGTGCTTGCCTCGTAAGCGCCCTTTGAGACGATTCAAGGCAAGGTGTACCGCTAACAACTCTAGGCAATAGATATTCCAGTGCAGTTGGGGGCTCGTCCATACCCCCGACACTGCGTGCCCATTGTACGTGGCCCTTAACTGCAGCTGCCATATGCCCCAGGAGCCTCTGAAATTGTTTCAGTGGGACCGCTGTCCTGCCCTTGAATGAATTCAAGCAGTTCATCACCGACCGCGCATGTTACTCTGTGAGGCGTGCTGTCTGTTTGACCGAATCCAACTCCAAACCGAGAAAAGAGATCTTCTGCGTTGGGGAGAGTTTGCTCTTTTCCCAGTTGACCCAAAGACTCAACTGGCTGAGGTGCACAACTGATCCCGAGACTGCGCTAGTATAAGCCAATCATCAAGATAGTTGAGGATGCGAACACCCTGCTCTCTGAGGGGAACAAGAGCCCCCTCCGCAACTTTCGTGAAGAAACGGGAAGACAGGGACAGCCCGAAGGGCAGGACCTTGTACTGATATGCACGTCCTTCGAACGTGAACCTCAGAAATGGTCTGTGGCGCGGAAGGATCGACACATGAAAGTATGCATCCTTCAGGTTGATCGCTGCAAACCAACCTCGGGGACGGATGCACCCAAAGATGCGTTTCTGCGTCAACATTTTGAACGGTAACCGGTGAAGGGTCCGGTTCAAGACATGCAGGTCCAAGATTGGTTGTAACCCACCGCCTTTCTTGGGTACAAGGAAGTAGGGACTGTAAAACCCCATTTTCATATCGGCTGGAGGGACCGGCTCTATGAACTGAACTGAATCGCATAGCTGAGGCTGATGGTCCGCAGAAGCCAGCGAGATGGGCTGGGTAGCGCTAGCCAGGCACCCAGTGCAAGACGGGGGCCTGGACGGGCAGGACGGCCTGCCTATGCTCCACGGCGCTGCTTGGCTGGAGGCTGCTGCGGATGTGGCGGGGGAGCCGGGGCGGACACAGGGGGCCACCCTCGGCGACAAGCAGGCTGGGCCACTGCGGCCGGCGGACGGGGTGGAGGCAGCAGCTGCCCGCCGGGGCAGGATGTGACGAATCGCCTTAGTCTTCTTCTGTGCTGCCGAGAACTGCTGGGCAAAGCTCTCGACCGCGTCGCCGAAGAGGCCGGTCTGGGACACAGGGGCATTGAGGAACCGTACCTAGTCGGCGTCCCTCACGTCTGGCAGACACAGCCAGAGATGGTGCTCCTGGACCACAAGTGACCCTCATGCAGGTCCTTCAGTGCCTTGGCCTGATGAACCTGCAGTAACGCCATAGTGTGTAAGGCGGAGGCAGCTTCTCCACAAGCCGTATAAGCACCACCGGTCAGACCAGACGAATGCCTACAGGCCCGGGAGGAGAGCGACGAGGGTTGGTTCCCTGAGGGGTTTGCCACCACTGTAACCCTCAGACCGCCCGTGATACTGCCCGAAGTAGTCCTCACCTGACTGCCGCCAGTACGAACACTAGATCGCGGCAGAGGCAACGGAGCTCCGACCCCCTGGAGGAAACGGAGCCTGGCCTGCAGCTTCGAGATGGTCATCTTCCCGCAATGGGAACATGACTCATCCGTGAACGCCACCTCAGCGTGTTTAATGCCCAGAAACGTGAGGCAGCGATAGTGACCATCACCCGGTGCCAGGTAACAACCGTATCCAGAAACGCACGGGTGAAACGGCATCTTTAAAAAGACGCACCCGTGTAAGCTCTTTTAGAGAAAAAGGCTCTTTCAAGGAAATGCTCTTTTACTTGCTGAGACGCACAAGGGAGATGACCACTTGCAGCACGACAGGGGGAAGTGCAGCCTGCAGTGCGCTACCCAATCGACACAGGAACAACCACTGGTGAAGCGTTAAACTCGTCACACATGAAGCAGTTGGTAGGAGTGACTGAAACGGAATAACATGTTATGGTCACGCTGTCAAAATGTATTGATGCAAAAGTCTCTGTACCAATGGCAGTGTCTGTGAAGGCTGAGTCTAGACGTTATTTAGTCAGGTTAACTTTCAAAGCACAAATAGGGCTACTGTAACAAGTATGCATAACGATCCTTAATGCTTTTATAATGACATTTGGGGGTTAAGTCCATTTAAGGAGGAAAGAGTAGTAGTATAAATCAATGGTTTATTATTATATGAAAACATATTAGCATTGATTTTTCATTGCTGAATTATCAGAATCGCAGGAGAAATTCTGTGCGCATGCTGTGTTAATGCTCAGTTCAGTGGCCTTTTGCTATGTACTGCAATGATAATTTGGCCTGAATTTATAGGTCTGTGCATCTTAAAATGGTTATATGTTAAGGAAGCCATTACCTGAGGGAGCAAACATGGTCTTCTGAATATTCCTAGTTTCAAGTTAAATTAAGGAAATGTTGCACCCCCAGTTGCGACACATTTTATTGGATTTAAATGGAGTCTGTTGATATTTTCTCAACATGAGTTATGTGTCTGGTCTGAAAAGTTATTCTGCAGTCTCTTTAGTCTGAGCATGAAAATGACAATGACAATGTCATCCCCTCCGTGACCATGAAGAGAGAGGCACTTGCTAAAATAACTGAGATTAATGGTTGTGCTTGATATCATACAGTTGTCCAACAGAGCATTGACATCACTAGTTGTACTTGCCATGAAGACAAAGAGCACAATTTAGCCTCCACATGGATCAAACAACCATATAACACAAACATCAAGGACCCCCAAAACTAATAATAATAATAATAATAATAATATTAAAAATATCTGAAACAAAATAAATCCATTGTCCACAAGGCATGTTTCCCAGGCCTGATGAAATTATGCTGGTGTTGCCAAAGACTGAATATTTAAATAAAGTTTACATATGATTTGGATATTCTATACACGGTTAAAGTGGTAACCTACAATTGTCCTTAAATAGTTATTTCTACATTATTTAACCTATAAAATGTAGTTTTGTTGGCATAAATAATATATTTTGATTGATTAAGTGATCAAATCGATCGACAAATATTTATTTTGACTTTAGCAAGACCAATTAATTTAAATATGACCTTTTTTTCCTATTGTGATAGAAATCAGAAATTAAATTAGAAAAGGCCGTTACTAAAAAAAAACATTTACAGATTTTTCAAAATAAATGTTTTATTAAAGTATCAGTTTAAGACTCTTGAACGGATTTGCTAAATTTTGCACCTTACTTTAATTAGCCCTAATTTGCACCATGAATCATATCATCAGGTTTAGTTATACTACATCAGAGATATAAATGAAATATGCCTATGGAAAATTAATGCTTGAGTTTTACTTTATATGGTGAAATATATCAAAAGCATCAGCTGGGAGGATACTATGTAGGGTATTGTATAGATAAAATTAAAGAAAAAATGAACAGCATCATTTGTGTGTAAAAGGAGAATGTAAGATTTAAAATAAAGATGTTTGACAACAGCATTTGGCACAGCTCCCTTGTCTGAACATTCAGAGTTGGAGAGAATTAAATGTTTATTCTGAATTCTTGTGTGGGCAAACAAAATTATCACTTTAAAATACATCCCAGCGGATGGTCTTTTCACTGGCAGTTCCATATTTGCTTGCCAAAAGAGCATGCATTTATCATGCAATATGTGTGCTTGTATAGTCCAACCCCATCTATTTTTTTCCTTGTCCAGTTAATGGCTGTCTAAAATTAGGCAAGGAGCCTTTGTAAAAAAGGGTCAATGATTTTTAAGGGTATCCATTACTCTAAAACTATTGCCATATTACCCACAACTGCTTTACTCTGCAGTTTAGATTAAGATGAGCCCGAGAGGGGCTTGGGTGACTGCGATGTTCAGGTTTTTGTCCATTTAAAAGTGTCTCCTCCCATTTTATATTCACCGCACTTCATTAATGTTTCAGATAAATTTCACTCATCTGCAATTCTGTTCTCATCCTGCTTTCTGGTTCATTTACAGACACACTGATGCTTGAAAATTAGGGCACAGGAAGACAGACACACTGATGCTTGAAAATTAGGGCACAGGAAGACAGAGGTGACTGAATATATTATCACTACTTGCAAGCTACGTCTATATATAATATATTTTATTATGTATAACACCTGAGTAGTTCAATTTTCATGTGCCTACACGTGACTCCTGATGGACAAATTCATACAGAGGTTCAGCTATTCTACGAGCTGGAATTTTTTATAGTTGCACAATCTTCTCAACTCCCTCTTCCTAACAACTAATAGGAAAATAAGAGAAGGTGATGAAAAATTGAGCAGGTGTGACTGTAAATAAAGTTTATGTGGCAGAGAAAATGTAGTGTTTTCTCCATCACTAGTGGAAGTAGTTAATCTCTGGAGCCGCTGTCGTCACACTCCTGTATATGTCACAAATCCGGGCAGACACTTCCTTGATTGACTTATCTTTTCATGGCATTGTTTAAAACGGAATATAAAATTATTTAATAGTGTAATCCACTGAGGATGTTTTCCCCTCCTGTTCCACACGCCAACATCCTGATTTAATAATATTTTTACCAGACACGCAACATTTCTGCTGGTTCAAGAATGCAACTGTGGTGTAAAGAAGGCTTTTGAAATCCAATCAACACACACACACACACACAAATAGCATTTTATTGTAAAATTTACTCTATTGATAATATTTACAACTTACAATGAGTTTAAATATATAAATAAATATATAAATACCCCCCCGCCCCACAATCTCCACTGCAGTATTTTGCTCTAATGAAAGTTTAATCCAGCCAGTCTGTCTTTCACTGTCGTTCGCTGCGATTTAAAATCCAAACAACACACACACACACACACACACACACACACACACACACAAATAGCATTTTATTGTAAAATTTACTCTATTGATAATATTTACAACTTACAATGAGTGTAAATATATAAATATATAAATAAATATATAAATACACCCCCCCACAATCTCCACTGCAGTATTTTGCTCTAATGAAAGTTTAATCCAGCCAGTCTGTCTTTCACTGTCGTTCGCTGCGACTAAATCTGATAAAATCTATCTATCTATCTATCTATCTATCTATCTATATTTATATACACACGTTATGTTTTTTTAATTTTTGAAAATCATGATTTCTTGTTGTCCGAATTAGTCAGTGTCAATTCTGTTACCGTCAACTCTGTTACCAAGGTAGAGTGACAGTGTTGACAGTATGTAGCAGAATTGACAGTCATACACAAAGAAACATACACACTCTCCCTCTCTCACACACACACACACACACACACACGTACATGACGGTGATCCATGACAATGAGTAATAAAAGTTACTGAAAATATAACTATTTGAAAAAAGCAGAAAAAAATAACAGCTTTGGACACCAAATGTACCCCAATTATAGAATCACCCATATAATGTTATATTGTCTGTGTACCAGTGTTGGGAGTAACGCATTACAAAAGTAATAATATTACAGTAGTAGGCTATATTACCTTTTGCTGTAACGCAGTAATATAACACATTACTAATACAATTTGGGTAATATTATTACTCGTCTAGGCTGCGCGAGAACGCCGTTTGCTTTCAGTTTCGCATTGAATTAGCCTATTCGTTTTGGCTTGTTTAGCAACTTATATTTTTCATTCTTGTTTTCTTCTGAAACCGTTCAAAATAGCCTATAGGCTAGGTATTGTGTTTATTGTTTGTACATTAAAACATTTCGCTTTATTTACTGGTGTTATGTATTATTATTATGAATGTAATAATGCGGTTTGTGCTTATCTGTGTTTAACCTAAACTACAACGTAACATCAATGTAGACCTACATACCGGTATCTAAATATGATTTAATATTTTATGCTATATAGACCTACCACATTACCCTCCACTGGATGTAGAATGAGCAGCAATAAACTACATTTTGGCATTTTATAATACTAATGTGGATATTTTGGTGAAAGTAACTCAAAAGTAACTCAAAAGTAGTGTAACGCATTGCAATTCAGAGACAGTAATATTAATGTAACTAATTACTTTCAAAAGACAGTAACTAGTAATATATAATGCATTACATTTTGGAAGTAACTTGCCCAACACTGGTGTGTACTCTGTAAAAACTCTGTAAAAACAAATTTGTTCAGCATTTCTTATTGTGTATGTCATCTGAAGCAAGGCAGAATTGTACTGGCAATTCTGCACTGTTCTGTTGACAGTATTGCAAATTATTCTTGCGTACAGACAGCTTGGCTCAACACAGACACCTGCTCAACAAGACAATCTGTCACTCTCACTAGACAAACACCGTCAGTCTCGCAAGCCAAAGTTTTGTCTTTTAGCACTAAGTTTGGTGCATATTCCAGCTTAATATGGCCAGAAACGTCCACTTAGATATAAACATGTCGTTTCTCTGACATATTCAAATACCAATCATGCTTTGCATGGTATTACCTGACATTTTGAGTTGGGCAATAGGGCATCAGAATTGATAATTTGGTACATATGTGAGGATATCTCATTTAGTTCAAACTAGTTGCTACAAAAAAAACAAAACAAAAAACACTTGAATCTTTAAAAGATTTAATGTCACGGAACATTAAGGAATCTCATGCTTCCTTCAGCAAGAAAATGGGGGCGTACGTACAATAAACGAGATAACTATATGTATTTTTTAAGGAAAAACTGAAAGTTTTTTTGGAGAAGCTAAAATGGTTCTGCTATGCCATCCCATGTAACAAGTTTAGGTTATAAAAACTTTGTGGGAACATTGTTTATCAATGTATATAACTGCTATACATTCATAACACTGAAATGTCCACGTTTCTAGTTGTGATTATAATGTTATTTAAAGTTTATAAAAAAGTTCTTACAACATTCTACAAACTTAATTTTTACCCAATTATTTACCTTTATTTTAAATGTTTTTTTTTTCTTTTTACTTTTCTTTTTTTTTTCTAGTCTAAGAATGTTGAAATGTGTAGTTCCCCTTCAGGAACTCGAGCTGCGTTGAAACGCTAAGGGAACACCTCCAGCGTGACCACGCTCTGAATCACATGTGTAATCAGTCCAATGGATGGGCGAGAC
>NW_015624634.1:31660-36566 GCF_001515625.1 Sinocyclocheilus rhinocerous | reverse complement strand
GACCAGAAAGCAGAAAAGCACGTGCGGTGAAACGGGCGTCAGCTTTCTGTCATTCAGCAAGCGCACTGTGTGTGTGTCAGTCTGATATCTGTTTGTGAGTCTTATTTAGTGTTGTCTGTCTCGAAATCACAAGACAAAACCAAACACCTAAAGCAAGGGCAGGCAGCGTTCAGGCTGTGTGTTCCTCCCTGCCCGCGTTACTTTACGGGTGGGGATACACACAGTTTGTTTGGCTCTATGACTCTCTCTCCTCTCCACCTGTAGCCGGTGTGTGGTGAGCGCACTGGCGCTGCTATCCTGTGGCTGCCGTCGCATCATCCAAGTGGATGCTGCACACTGGTGGTGGTTGAGGAGAGACCCCCCATATGATTGTAAAGCGCTTTGGGTGTACAACAATACGCAATAAAGCGCTATATAAATGCATCATTCATTCGTTTGTTGTCTGCTTGGGAGTGAATCACGCAGAGTCAGCTCTCGAGGGAGCTGACGTCCCGCATTGGTAGCGTTTGTTACTGCCTTACTTCACTCTCAGAGGGCTCTCTTTGAGAAGGGAGCCTTCACTAGCGTTCCTTCACTTCACTAGAGGGCGCGACGCTCCGCATGTCTTTCTCTGAGGAGATTGATACGGAGGGCGTCGAAGAGCTCGCCAGTTGCACAAGCATCAGTTACACAAGCATATTATGCCTGATATTATAATGAGCAGCATTAATGGGGAGCGGAGCTCACGCAGTCGGCTCTCGGGGGGCTGATCGTGCTTTTCCCGCTGTTAAGCGCTCTGCTCTTGCCGGGCATGCTCCGAGGAGTGTGCCCGTGACTGTGATCTTGCGATTGTGGTCCCTGTGCTGCTGAGGCACGGCGGCGACTGAGATCACGGGATCGCACATGATCTGGCGGACGGGTTGGAGACGGCTCGTCCTATCTCCACCCGTGTTCCCTAGATCTAGAGGTCATTCTCGAGGCTTGGAAACCCGCGCTGCGGTTTCTTCCCCCTCTGTGTGAGAGCTCGCTGCTGCGGCCATCTTTCTCTGAGGAGATTGATGTTGTTTGTGTGACTGAATGACTCGCGCGCTGTCGAGGCAATGCGTATATTACCTCATTTCGGTTTTTGATGTGAATCTTACTACACCAGATCGTATTTATTTGTCTGCCTGACTGACAGCATTTAATTCTGAGGAATAAAATGAAGTATTTATCTGACTATGAGAAGTTAGATATACAGGGGCTCTTGGGATAAAAATTTCTCGAGTGAGAGCACGCTTTTACCTCTCTAACTCTGAGGAGGTTGAGGCGGTCAGCAGTGGCTGCTGGGCGGGAGCAGTCCCAACCTACCGTGTTCCAGCCCCTCATTCTGGGGGCGTCACTTCTCGTACTCCACAGAGTCTAGAGTCAGAGTGGCGCTCCCAGACCGAAGGCTTCTAGCGGAATGCGGTTCTGCGGACCGTCATTCTCGCTGGATAGTCTTTGTCGTAAAAATGTCCTGACGCCTAAAGCCTAGGACTTTTTGAGGGCCAGCTCCCTCTGGGGAAGAGCGGTGTACACCTCATTACACAGTGCCCGTTTCTCCTCAGTGCCCTCAGGAGATCGGTCTGCCAACCCTGCCGGTGTTCCAGGCCGCAGCGGTCTCCGGTGAGCGCTTCTCTCAGTTACCGCCCGGAAACGTAGCGGTACTAAGAGGCTCACTACCTCTACGGAGGTCTCTAGAGCAGCTAGTACGGTCGTCCCCTGCCGGTCCGCCACTTCATGGCACCAAGCTAGCTGCTCTAGGCGCACCAGAGGCCAGTCTTGCAAGGCTGGTTCTCTTAGGAGGTCACCTGGCGGTGTGGGAGCCCCTGACAAGTGTGCTTCATTGGATCCTGCCACGAGCAGGCTCTGGCCTAGTCTTCCTAGCAGACGACAAGGGTCTGAGGGCCGTCATTTTCAATAGGAGACTTCAGCTATGAGAGACCTGATGCTGTAGCTCAGGACCTCGGAGGGCAGGCCCCTCTGGGGAAGAGCAGTGTACACCACATTACATGGTGCCCGTCTCTCCTCAGTGCCCTCAGGAGATCAGTCTGCCAACCCTGTTGGTGTTCCAGGGCACAGTGGTCTCCGGCGAGCGCTCTCTCAGTTACCGCCCGGAAACGTAGCGGTACTAAGAGGCTCACTACCTCTACGGAGGTCTCTAGAGCAGCTAGTACAGCCATCCCCTGCCGGTCCGCTGCTTCAGGGCACCGAGCTAGCCACTCTGGTTACGCCAGAGGTCAGTCTCGAGAGACTGATTCCCTTAGTAGACTATTTGGCAGCGTGAAAACTACTGCCAAATGTGTCTCTGCACACTGTAATGAGAGGCCACAGAATCCAGTTTGGTTCTCCTCCGCCTCAACTCAACAGGGCCTTTCCCACCCTGGTGGACCCACAGCATGCTCTGGTAATGGAACAGAAGTAGACACTCTCGGAGGACGGAGGCCATCGAGGTGGTCCCTCCTCGCGTAGCAGAGTCCGGGTCCTACAGCCGGTACTTCACCGTTCAGAGGGAGGATGAATGGTTGCGTCCTATTTTAGATCTGCGTCTTTTGAACCGCTCAGTCAGGGGACTGAAGTTCAGCACGCTCGCACTCAAACAGGTCGTGTCTCAGACCAAGTCCGAGGACTGGTGTTTCACGATCGATCTAAAAGATGCACATCTCCATCCTTCCTCATCATAGGAAGTACCTGAGGTTTGCTTTTGGGGGCAAAAGCATACCGATACCGGTTCTTCCTTTGGCTTTGCACTCTCACCCCACACTTTCACGACTCAACCACATCGACGATTGGTTGATATTAGCTCAATCAGAGCGGATGGCGGTTCGACATCGAGATGTCGTTCTCGCTCACACGAAAGAGCTGGGGTTAAGACTTAACGCCAAGAAAAGTATGCTTTCTCCAGTACAGAGAGCCACTTATCTGGGCGTGGTGTGGGATTCGACCACGATGCAAGCACGTATGTCTCCTGCTCGGATCGAGTCAATCACGAGAGTAAGAGAAGGCTGGTCACTCACTGTCAAGCAGTTCCAGACTGCTGGGTCTGATGGCAGCTGCGTACAATGTGATAACTCTTGGCCTGATGTACATGAGACCCCTACAGTGGTGACTCAAGACCAAGGGGTTCTCCCCGAGGGGAAACCCGCTTCGCATGCTCAAGGTCACGCGGAGGTGCCTACGTGCCTTAGACATGTGGAGGAAACCTTAGTTCTTGTCTCAGGGCCCGGTGCTGGGTGCTCCTTGTCGCCGCGTAACGCTAGCGACGGACGCGTTCCTCACCGGTTGGGGTGAGGTCATGAGTGGCCACCCTGCCCGCAGTCTGTGGAATGGTCGCCATCTGACATGGCATATCAATTGTCTGGAGATGCTGACCGTGTTTCGAGCTCTGAAACACTTCCTCAAAGACCTAAGAGGTCACCATGTGTTGGTGTGCACCGACAACACCAGCTAGACGTAAAAATGCTGGGTGTAAGCCCTACGCTGGGCTTTGCAACGTCCTGCTTTACGATAAATATTTACACCTGTTGCACCAACTGAAACTACGATCAGGCGCAACTACGCCCGGCGTAGACAATGCGCGTCCACACAGACACATTCTCCCTAAGTTATAGATATAGCTGAGACGACGTTCACGCCGCAATGGCTACAACTTCTAATATATAACTGAATTGCTCAAGACATAATATAAGTGAAATCACCGCGCTATGATTTCATTTAGTAAACATTTCCTAACAAGTTCGCGTTTTTATATCTGAAGTCTGCACACTCCCATGACAGATTTCATCAAGGTTAAGTAAGATATAATAAATGTAATACAATGATTCTCTCTAGAGTTATTTTTTTATAGCTGACTATCAAGGTTATGTACAATGAATGTCTTTCCTGAGGTAATTGTGACTTTACGTGACATTTTGTGTTTTGCTGTCTTTCTGTGGCTGAAAAAACACGTTTATGGTTTGTATTTTGTGATAAAATTCACAGAATTTGAAAGCTGATAATTTATTTCTGATTAAAAGTAACAAAGCACAAAACTTATTGCGATTATTGGATGGCAGGCACGCTACAAATAATTAATTGAATTAAAGACGTGAAATATTTTCAAGCACACTGTCCTTCCAAGCAAGATGTCAAATGGTTCAGTTTCTTTTAATAATCCCAGTTCATATGTAATATTTTACTGCATAATTATTACATGCTTGACATAAATATATTTTGTATTCGACAGTGTGCTAGGATAGCACAGAGCTTCGCGATTGATATCGCTTATCCTGCCCGAAAAGACCATAAACATTACAGGTCACGTCTGCAGTAATAATTAACTAACAGACATGAATCCTAAAAACGAATAATGTCCGAGCAAATCATGACTTTTCACTTTACACCTACCTCTGACTAGGCGTAAGATTTAGTCTCAGACGTAGCACTACGCCGAGATGGTGCAACGGGTATAAATTCTACACACGACTTAAAGCGCCATTTACGTCCAGCCTAGTCTTACAACCGGGTGTACGTCCAGCTGGTGCAACCGGCCCCTGGAGTTCCTGCAAGCCTGTTTATCCGCAGGGTTGACCCACTCCACCCTACAGGTCTTCGTGGCGGCCATTGCGACCTACCACGCCCCTCTCGGTGACCATTCAGTGGGAAGACAGCCTCTTCTTACACGTTTCCTCCGGCCAGAGAAGCTAATGCTAAGTGGTGGATCAGGATGCTATTCCATAGCCTCGTGTCCTCTGATCTGCCCTCTCCTTTGGGGGTCAAGGATCACTCCTCCAGAAGTTAACCTTCGGGATGGCGGGCCCCGCCTACTTTAGCCACTCCTGGCTCCCGTTTCTCTTGCCTTAGTTGTGCTCTTCCACACTAGGCAGGGATTTGCAAGTCTGGCGGCGTGGGCATTCTCGTTCCCTTA
>NW_015624634.1:7613-30368 GCF_001515625.1 Sinocyclocheilus rhinocerous | reverse complement strand
AGTTGTGCTCTTCCACACTAGGCAGGGATTTGCAAGTCTGGCGGCGTGGGCATTCTCGTTCCCTTAGCGTTTCGACGCAGCTCGAGTTCCTGAAGGGGAACATCTCCAGGTTACGCATGTAACCATGGTTCCCCGAAGGGAACAAGACGCTGCGTCTCAGGGCAATACTTCTGGCATCCCTGCCAGCGCTTGCTTCACTCCTAGAAGCTGACGCCAGTTTCACTGCACATGCTTTTATGCTTCCTGGTCCCTACATTTCCCCGCCCATGACGTCTCGCCCATCCATTGAACTGATTACACATCTGAGAGCGTGGTCACGCTGGAGGTGTTCCCTTAGCGTTTCGACGCAGCGTCTCGTTCCCTTCGGGGAACCATGATTACATGCGTAACCTGGAGACGTTTTCTTGTAGTGATTAAAATGTAATTTGAAGGTTACAAGAATGTTTCATAGAATGTTCACGTATTAATGACATCTAAAGGGTGTTCAGAGAATGGTGATCTCAGAACGTTTTCTATTAACGTAATGAGAACTAATACAAAATATTAGTAACGTTATAACAAAATTCCATAAACATTATTATAGGAACTACTTTCCCCCTAACATTTATAACTCAAAAATAAATAAATAAATAAATAAATAAATAAAAATAAATATTGTGAGAATGTTCCCTGTTAGCTGGGATTGCTGCAAAAGTCTTCTTTTGGAACCTTTATTTTTATATGTAGAAACAATTTTTATTCAGAAATTGATAGTAAATTTCACAAATAATTACAAAGAAATAGCAAGTAACACATTGAGTTAAATGTGAAATTGAAGTAGAAAGAAATTGTTTTGCAAAATGTACTCTAGTAATCTTTATTTTATTTACAACTTTGAAAAATCATTTTTTTACAGAGTATATACAGCATACACATATCATGTACTGTATCTTCGTATATTTAATTAACTGAATCAAAAGTACTATAATAGCTTAATAATTACAATTAGAATTGATATTCCTCTGTACTGAACTGAGACACTTAGATCAGTGTTACCGATGTTACAGTATTTCTTATGTAAGTATCCTCACAGCCCCTTCAGTAAAGCTCAAGTACCCCTTCATCAACATTAAACCAAAAATGTGCTCCTCTTAACTCATATTATACTAATTAATTTCTGTTTTATTGATTTCAAGCTAAAGAATGTAATATCTGCTTCCCTAGCGTCACCAAACGGTATTGGAAAAATAATATAGTTGTGTGGTTAATAATGTGGTTGGCTCAACAGTTCTTCAGTGTAGAGCTTGTTAGCGTATTGTACATGTGATTGAATATTTATGAGGCGTGTGACATTTATGTCCACTTCACTGTCATGAAACGGCATTTACAACACTGTTGGCAAAGTAGACATGTCAAAATGACTTCATTCCATTGTACACCACACTCAGAGCAGTCCAGAGATTTCTTCAAGTTTCATCATGCTTCCCATGTGTTATTGATTTCTTTAAGCTGTGAACATGGATTGACAACCCCATTCAAACATTTGATTTCAAGGAACCAGAACATCATAAAGACAACAGAGGGAGACCTCAAACATAGCCATGATCAGACTGTCTTGTGTAGTCATTGAACTCTGAAGGGTCCGCGGAGGTTGGAGGGCATCAGTATCTCTTAAGTCTGGCATGTTAGTGATATAATTGTAATTCGCTCAACTGGAGAAAGTGCCTGCAGAAAATGGTCAATACATTTTTGTTTTAATGTATGAGTCAAGTCTTCTTTATATATTATTTTGGCAAGTTCTGTGTGGACAATTAAGCTCAAAATATACTTTTTTTTTTTTTACAAGTACGCTAGGATATGCGTATAGTGTGTTTGATGCAAATTTCGTAATCACCGTTGTTTCACAGTCGGAAAAGAAATGGAGAAGACAGAACAAGAACAACAACAAACTACTGCAGAAAACAACAAAAAAGACACCTATATATATATATATATATATATATATATACAGTATATATATATAACTGCGAGAAGTTAACTGAGAATTCTGAACGTTTTTCTCAGAATTGAGAGACAGAAACTCAGAATTGTGAAAAGTTAACTGAGAATTCTGAATGTTTTTCTCAGAATTGTGAGATATAAATGCAGAATTGTGAGGTTAACTCAGAATTCAGTTTTTTTTTTCAGAATTGAGAGAAGTTACCTCAGAATTCAAAATGTTTTACTCAGAATTTAAGATATAAACTCAAAATTGCGAGAAGTTAACTCAGAATTCAGATTTTTTTTTCTCAGAATTGTGATAAACATACTGCCACGCCCATGGACTGTTTTGTGTTTGTTTTTCCTCCCCCACATGCTCCATGTTCTCCCTGTGACCTAGTTTCTCCCTCATGTTGATTGAGTTCAGTGATTTCAGGTGTGTTCCATTGATTCCCTTGTTTAGTTCTTAGTATTAGTATTAGTATTATAAACTAACATTTAGTTATATTAGTATTAGTTCTTAGTAAGCCCGGTGTTTTCCTTTGTCCTGCGTCTAGTATTAAACGTCAATTCTCCATGCTATGTGTGTGTTCCTTCCTGGTGGTTTAATAAAGTCTGTTCATCATGAAATTCTCCTACGTCTCCGTGTCTCCGCGTCTCCTCGTTCCAACACAGTAGCAGCAGCGTGACAGAACACTAGACCAACAAACAGTAAGCGCCGCCCCTTCTCCCGTGTTTTTGTTTCCATTTTTTGAAAGTGTTGAGTGTTATGGAAACCGCTGCAAGATTTGCCGCCCTGGCCCATATGGACCTCCCGCTGGTGGAGTTCGCCTAGGAATTCAGTAGGCTCGCCGTTTTGACAGGATTTGACGACGCCACACTGAATTCTCTGTTCTGGATCGGGGCAAACTACCATCGCCCCATCGACCTTCCACAGATCACTGGACTGTGCTGGAGGGAAGGGATCCTCCGGTGTCTGGAGAGCGTCCGGCCCAGATCCATAACCGCTCCACAGTCAAGTCCGCCGGACGCTCCATTGTTAAGTCAGAGGGCTCCTGTTCCCACGTCCAGCCCAGAGAGGGCTCCTGTTCCCAAGTCCAGTCCAGAGAGGGCCACAGTTCCCGAGTCAAGCCCAGGGAGGGCCGCTACTCCCACGGAGGGCCTCAGAATCCGAAATTATCCCCAAGGAATTTTTTTTTTTGGGGGGGGGGCTATAGGGCTCTGCCATGGCCCCCTGAACTGTCTACGCCGCTATGGCTCCCTGAACTGTCTGCTCCGCCATGGCCCCCTGAACTGTCTGCTCCGCCATGGCCCCCTGAACAGCCTGCTCCGCCATGGCTCCCTAGTCTGCCTGTGCTGCCATGGCTCCCTGAGCTGCCTGATCCGCCATGGGTCCCGGCCGGCGACAGCCATGACGACCCCTAGAGGACGCAGTGTCTCGTTCCCTACTCAGGGAACCATGGTTACATAAGTAACCTGAGACGTTTCAGGTGTGTTCCATTTATTTCCTTGTTTAGTTCTTAGTATTTAAGCCCAGTGTTTTCCTTTGTTCTGCGTCTAATGTTAAACGTCAATTCCCCATGCTATGTTCCTTCCTGGTGGTTCAATAAAGTCTGTTCATAGTGAAATTCTCCTACGTCTCCTCACTTCAAAACAGTAGCAGATCGTGACACAAACTCAGAATTGCGAGAAGTTAACTCAGAATTAGTTTTTTTTTTCTTTCAGAATTGCGAGAAGTTAACTGATAATTCTGTATTTTTTTTCGTTTAGATTTATGAATTGTTTTTCATTTAATTCTGAATTTACATCTCTCACAATTGAGTTTATTTACGAGTTTACATCTCCCAATTTTTTTTTTTTTTTTTTTGTTCCTGCATCTTGCAATTCTGATTTTTTTTTCTTGAGTGATATAAACTGTGAGAAATAATGATAAATAAGTGAGATATAAACACATAATTCTGATAAGAAATGTCCGGTGTTTGGAGAATGGAGTATATTTTGAAAGCTATGCAAAAACCGAAGTAAACTTTAGGATTTACAGACAATGTTTTACAAAAAAAAAAAAGTCTTGAAACTGCAATGAACTGCTTGTATGTCAGTTATAACTCCATTAGTTTCTGTAAATACATGTATTAAATGTACATATGGCACCTGCATGATTTGCTCTCATCTGTTGTCCCTTTAGCAGTCACAAAACAATGCAGTGGCTTCTTCAAGATAACGAAGTGAGATGGTACTACATTTTTCATTTTTAGTGATGAAAAGAATTAATGAAACTGTTCTCACCCTCATTGCATTCACTGTACTCATTGTAGGTCGAAGACATAAACAAGCAAGCTGTTTCCGCCTGCTGCATATCGCCTCTGGTCATACTGTAGCTAATGATGCCCTGATATTTTATATATGCCTTAAAGTCGTAAAAAAACGTTAAATTAACAGTGTTCTGACTATAAAATGTGGTGAAATATATTAATTTCAGTCCTCTAGCAAACCTCCTGCTTATCAGTGAATGGAGATCATTTATTTATAAATCAAACCCAGATGGGACATGTGCAGTCATTTACACTCATTGTACAGCAGAATTTAATTATCAAAGCTCGAAAAGGTTTTTTTTTTTGTGAAAAAAGTGAAAGCTCATTAAGTTCTCTAAAGACTGAGTTCTGCACAAAAAAAAAAGTGAAAGGGAAGACAATGTCATTTGAAAAAAAATAATAATAATACAAAATACAGATTTTAATCATTTAAAATACATTGCAATAATAGACATACATTGCAGATCTGGGCTAAATGAGAATGTAAATACTGTGATTACGCTAAACGTTAAAATTTTAGGACAAATGACTGAAGTTGTATTAATGAGTGAGCCATGGAGCAGAAAAGCTCTTAATATGAGTCATTCATTATTAGCTTAATTCATCTGAGTACAGAAGTGATTTGAAGCTCATTTCATTGAAGATTATTTCAACCTTTGGAGAGAATTTGAACAGTCTTGGTGGGAAAAAAAAGTCTATCTACACACACTTTTTTTTTTCTAAATTATATTTCATAAGAGAGGACACTTCCATAGAGGTTTATTATTATTATTATTATTATTATTATTATAATATCATTAAAAAAAACTTTTCCTGTAATGGAGCACACACAGCCAAGGAATACTCACAAAAGTCACAAACAATTCTTCGCCTTTCAGTAAATATACATGGGTAAGTCTTGGGCTGTACTTATTAGAAACCATTGATTTTAACAAGTGCACATCAGTGATATTAAAATTGATATCAGCAAAACAATGCTGTTTTGCAGACGATATAACTCCAATATGCTTCAAAACAGCTTCCAGCCATATCAAAGATTGTCACTGGTTTTGCTTTCTTGTTTGACTATAAAGGACATCATGCACTTGTGAAAACATGCACTGACTTTGAAATAAATGGCAAAACGACAGATGACAGGTGACTAAAGGAATAAAATCTTTGAGTTTACAACCTTAGTTGACAAGATGTTATTTTGGAACATTTGCCATTGGAGTAGCTTTAAAGAAATATTCAAATGTTTATTTATAGCTTATTAAAAATACAAGCAAGCAAGTAAGAAAAAAAAAAAAGAAAGAAAGAAAAGGTAAAGAAATTGAATAGCTGAACGTTGGTGTATTTTTTGTGCTTCGCTTGTGTTGTGACAGTTGCCAGACCAACAGTATCTGGCATCATGGTAACCCGTTGGTTACAACCTTGCCATCAGGATGCCTTCGGTAGTCGAGTAGTAAAAATCACCTCACATGTTTGGTAGCTCGGCAAGTAATATCTTGCTATCAAGGGCATAAAATATCACACTGCAGAAATACAGGAATTTACAAATAAGACTATGCTTTTTGTAGTGGCCCATGAGGGATGGGATTCCTACAGGAAACTCACAAAAGAAGCCAATATCATTTATAAAATCCAAGCCCAAAAATGATTAAGAATATAATATAATAATATGTCCTGAATAGGACTTTTTAGATACTTTGCATGATTGTGTTGATCATTATACATTATACTGTATATAAAATGATTGACAATTCATGGTCACCTAACACCTACACAAGTTAATGTCCTATTAATTAGACATAAAATCTATATTTTACAAATTAGCCTATCAATATGGTCAAGCCATCAATGACCCAGGCACTTAACCTTTGCAAAGATTAAATCTTTTCTTCATCAGCATGGCATGTCTTTAAGAAATAATAGTATAGAAAGCCTATAAATTCTAGCAATATGTGATGGAGTCACTTTATTTAACAAAAGTGATGTGGACAGATGGGGAAAATATGTTTTCACAGACATGCTGTGATGTCACAATGTTCAAATGTTCATTAGTTTATACACTAATATTTTACTGTACTTTGCAAACTAATGTGACTAATTAAATTAATGCTGCATTCTACTAAACCAAAATTGCAGTTGTACACTACAAAGGTTTTGGAATAATTAAGATTTGTTAATATTTTTTTATAAGAAGTCTCTTATGCTCACATAAGAAGCATTATTAATAACGGAGCACCAATAATAATAGATAATAATTGAGCACCAAATCAACATATCAGAATGATTTCTGAAGGTGACAAAGACAGATAATTAATGTAATCAATATAATAAATAAAATTAATATATTTAAATTGAAAACTAAATTGTTATATTTCACAATATTACTGTTTAACTGTATTTGAGCAAAAATGCAGCCTTGGTAAGCATAAGAGAGTTTATAAAAAAAAAAAATTGAAAAAAAAAATTTTTTTAACTTTTGACCGGTAATGTAAGTTAGTGGACGTACAGTATATCAGGAATGGGAATATATCGGTTTGCATTTTATACTGTATACATTACAGTACTATATATTCAATACTATAGCACATATCACTGTAGCACATAGAATAAAAGCACATAAAAATTGAATAATATCAGTGGCGCACAACACTATTTAAAAAAAAAGGGGGAAAAAAAAGAAAGAAAACTATCATCCCAGACATCCCTGCCACAAGCTTTCATATACAGTAGGAGTGAGGACACATTCCTCCCGTCCACACTGTAAATGATAACTTCATTTCATACAACCTGTTCAAACGGCAGATTATGCTAAATGTTAACTTCTATAAAATGCGCTTCATGTTTTGTTTTAGTAAACACTTATTTTCTTTGAAACATTATAATTACCATCACCCCACAGAGGGACACAGTCCCTACATAATTGTAGAAAAAATGAAAACTATGTTGTGACTAGAAGAGCTCCACGCAGTTTTATCAGGCTTTGTATGAATTTTAATGGGAATACAATTGCTGCATTTACATGTTAACTGGCTTGCGAGGCCCTAGAGAGCTTAATCAGAAGCAAGGTACTCTAAAATACTTAAGACCGAACATTAGCATAGATGTTCCCAGTCCCCGCTTGACTGGCAAATCAAAGCTGGATTTTTCATGCAAGCGTTTATTTTTTCCTGAACATTTCATGTTTGTCAACACTTGACCTTTGGACAGGCATCTTAGTAATTAGCAAAATAGATTTGAAGATTTCAAATATGAGCACTAATTAGACCGCATTTACATTAGTGGTCCAAAAATATAATGTTGTCAAAAGCTCATTCAACACCTATAAGGTATTTTCACACAAAGATAATTTTATGAATGAATAAATAAAAATGCTGCTGAGTTATATCCATAACTTTCCATCAGACAGATTCTTTCTTTTTTCTTTTCATTTTTTTTTTGCTTCCCCCATAAAATAAGAGTGAAGCTTTATCAAAGTGTATAAATGTATCAGCTTGAAATAAATAAATAAAACACACACACACACACATATATTAGGGCTGGGCAAGTTAACGCATTCACGCATTAATTGATTAACGCCGACATTTATTTTATCGCGCATTAACGCAGTTTTTTATTTTTATGAAAGTCCTTTACTCACTGGTTCTGAGTACACACAGACAAACCATGGGTCACAGGAGGGGAGGGATGTTGATCAGTACTGGCTTGGGATGGGTGTCATCACACGTCTCAACCAATGAGAGCATTTGGGGAGGGCCTAAGACTGCAGCAGCGCTCACAGGAACGCTCCCGATCAAATTATTTAGGCTAAGCATCAACATTCACAAACCACTGTCCACTGTTATTTTTAACAGAAAAGAATGCAGCATGCTGGTAATCACGAATTCATAAGTGGGAAAAAGGATATTTCTGATAGCATGTGGAGACAGCAGAGAAGCGCTCTAGCTCAACACAGTGGAGTGCATATTTTTGTTAACTTTGTGTTTTTTTTTTTGGGACGCGGTAACACACGCGGTTACAGATCTATCACTCTTGTTGCTCAGAAATGTTCACGCAATCATGCAGCACGTATCATAAGTTCCGCGCTCAGGAGCAGTTAGCGCTCACACTCACTGATCTATATATAACTGAACCGCGCTCTGGCCCACCTCTTCCAACCGAGCCAGGGACGGCTAAACGAACCGTGCCCGAGCACGGCACGGAGTGATCACACTAGTCATACGAACCTGGCTTTGGGGGGTCAAACGCACTCGGGCACGGTTAAGATTGCCTAGTGTGAGCACACCCTTATTCTCCCGCATCTCCCGCAATAGTGCAGGTGAGGTCTCTAAGGTGCCTGTTATAATGTTATGATGGAGGCTCTGGACTCTGAGCATAAATTGTTTTTCTATAACAAACTATAAAATATTTTCTATAAAAACGTTAATGCCCTGGCAGTGGCAAATAACTTGTTTTATATATAATTTGATTACATTAATGTTAACTTGAGATTGTAAAAAAAGCACCTTATTTGTTTAAAGTGTTTGCAAACCAAATGTTATTGCACTTTTGTACATATAGCAGTACTTTTAAATGAGTGCACAATACACTACTTTTGAATGCATTATTGAATTTTGTGCATAATGCGATTAAACACGGTTAATTGCAGAAAATAATGTGATTAATCGTGATAAAAAAAAGGTTAATCGTTGCCCAGCTCTAATATATACATATATACATACATATGTTCTGCTGATTATAGGATAATACAGACTTTATATTACAGACTTACCTTGCGGGTAACTGTCAGGATAGGCTTTTCAGTGCGCTGTCACCTAGAGGGGGAAGTTACCTCAGAGCTGCCTGGCCTGGGCCACTGAGAGCCCACTAGGGAAGTGAGGGACAAATGCTAGTAAATAACCAAAATGACAGATCCAATCCTATATGTATTACCAAAATAGAGATGGATCGTTGCGGAGGCGAACCAAATATTAATAAATAGATCTGGTGCTTAGATGTGACGATAGCAGCAGCATTAAACCCATTTATCTTCCACTTTGCTTTTCGTTCTGGCAGTAATATTTCTCATCAGTCAGCAAGTCCAATGTCAACCGTGGCTCAGTCCGGCGATAGAAGAATGTCAGCCTGATCTGAGCGAGTTCGGCCTCCCTGTTGTCAATCAATGACAATCCTGAGCTAATGAACGTATAACAAGCTTTGGAAGTGGTGAGTAATTAAATCTTCTCTTCATGAAAATATCCTCAAAATGGCTGTTGACAAACTGTGGCTTGTCTGGTGCACTCTGTCCAATATACAGCAGTACAAAGAAAAATATACTTCAATAAAAAGTTATAAACATTATCAAATAAGTAAAGTCCAAGCCTGGACATACTGTCTAAGATGCTTTAGAAGCTGCCAGATTATTTATATAAGGAAAATAAATGTAATATAACAAATGAAATTCAGAACTGACATCCATTAATTTTACATTATAAAATAGTAGGATCTCAAAGAAAAAATGATTGTGTAATCAGCATTTTAATTGAGTCTTAATGATTGCAATTAGCAGATAACAAAAGTGAAGATTCAGCAGCACTTGATTGACACATAAAAGAAAGATTAAAGGATCTTGGTGCAGAAACATTGATCTTTTTTCAGAGCAACTGCACTTGCTATTATGGAGGTTTCATATAATCTGCCTTCTTCGGTAACAGAAATGGTTTCATGAACGTTTCAGAAACTTAGTTTACTTTAATAATATGGTCACACTTTATTTTAAGGTCCAGTTCTCACTATTAACTAACTATTAACTATGACTTTTGCCTTAATAAACTCCTAATTACTGCTTATTAGTAGTTAATAAGGTAGTAGATACGTTTAGGTATTTGATAGGATTAAGGATGTAGAATATGGTCATGCAGAATATGTGCTCTATAAGTACTAATAAACAATCAATTTGCTAGTAATATGCAAGCTATGTGTGAGCAACTAAATATGAGCAACTAGTTAATAGTGAGAATCCGTCCCTGGACTAAAGTGATACCAATAATATTTGGTAATATGTGAATAAACTGGCAAAGTTTTGTTTGATAAGTGTCACTTATTTTTGTTTAGCTGATTCAAAAAATATGTAAATGAGAAATAAGACATGAATTATTGTACAGTTTTGTATGTCAAATACTGCAAAGCATGAATACTTTATCACCAAATAATATATTTGTAAGTTATTATTGTAACCCAGAAAATGTTTGTTTTATAGATACAGTGCATATTTGATATAACAGTGCCATCTGAGACCAAAGCAAAGCATCCTGTTTGAAATCAACAAACATGAGCATTGTTTGAGAAGTCTAAGGCAGGCCTGTTTTTGTTTGAGTCTGTTTGCCGTCGTACTAACAGTGACAGCCGGAGATGCAGCAGAGCCTGAATTCTCAAGAAATACAAACCGAACAACTTTTATCCATATCATCTCTAAGAAAAAGTTTCTGCAAAGCTCTAATATTAGTAACTACACAATCTGGCAAAAGCATCTATCTCTATCGAAATCCATAAAAAATAATAATAATAATAATAAAAAAAAAAACATGTTTTCTTGTAAAACATAAGAAACATGCAAACTACTCTTCAAAAGTTTGGGGTCAGGAACAGTTTTTAATGTTTTTGAAAGAAAACTTCTTATGCACTATTGTGAAATATTATTACATTTTTAAATACATTTTGTTTATTTTAATCGACTTTAAAATATAATTTATTCTGTAAAAATCTTTAGTGTCACCAAAAAAAATAAATAAATAAATAAAAAGATGCAGAGCCAAACGCCCTTAAGCAAAGCTGGCAGATTTCAAATTGCATACTTCCAGAGGGTCCCATGCCAGATTTCTCCAATGGATAGCTGAAGAGCCATTCGCGCTTGGAAAAAATGAAACAATGGATTTACCGACATTTGAGAGACCTTGGACAGTTGAAAAATTCTACATTGAATAAAAAGAACAGTTTATGGTAATAAAGCGCTTGATTGATTTTACTCGATTTCGTATTTTCAATCTACACTTTCTGTTTATCGTGATTGTATCAAAACACACATCCAGTTGTGAACAGGCACTGTAAGTGAAAGTGAATGTGAAAGATCATTTCTTGCTTGTCAGAGTCTTGGCACGCAGGTTTCACACATCACTCTCAAAGAAGAATGTGATGGGATCGAGAGACAGGACTACTCGTTTAGTGCTGTCACTTTCTTTTTACCGCCGCTTCAGGAAAATGAGTGAAAACAAATAGATAAGCTCAGAAAGAAAGGGCACACCCAGTGTGATTTCACAATGCCAGTCAACGTAATGGTTTTCTTGTAAAACATAAGAAACATGCAAACTACTCTTCAAAAGTTTGGGGTCAGGAACAGTTTTTAATGTTTTTGAAAGAAAACTTCTTATGCACTATTGTGAAATATTATTACATTTTTAAATACATTTTGTTTATTTTAATCGACTTTAAAATATAATTTATTCCTGTGATGAAAAGCTGAATTTTCAGCATTATTACATCATTACTTCAGGGTAACATGATCCTTCAGAAATCATTCCAATATGCTGATTTGCTGCTCATGAAACAATTTTGAAACAATTTTAGTATTATCAATGTGGAAAACAGTTGTGCTGATGAATATTTTTGTGGAAACCTCGTTTAGTGCTGTCACTTTCTTTTTACCGCCGCTTCAGGAAAATGAGTGAAAACAAATAGATAAGCTCAGAAAGAAAGGGCACACCCAGTGTGATTTCACAATGCCAGTCAACGTAATGAGAAAAGGGAAGTCCTCTCTGTAGAGTTTCGAGATTAGGGCTGTGCCTATCACCGAGAGGACTTCACTCGCTCCCATCATTCACCAGAGAAGAAAAACAGACAAGGACCTTCACCGAGGCCCGGAGAGGTCGTCACTGTCACATGTATATTAATGACCCCAAAAAAGCACGAGACAAAGTTACAACATGTCAAACTTGAGACGACAAACTTTTTAAAGTCACCTTAATGCTTAAACTTCACTTATTTTTTAGTGACTTTCTCATCATGTAATCCTCTTTGAAACAATGAATGAAAGAATTGCTGCAATGTTACACTAAAGCAAACCTGTTCCCTCTGGAATTCTGCTTAAAACCTGGCATAAGTTGCTGTACATCCACACTAATTACCACTGCATGTTCTCAAAAATTTCATCCGAAAATTTCATAAAGCTAGAGGATGATTTGCAGAGCGAATCTATCTGATTTATGTAGTCTTTTTGTACAAGGATCACATAATTAAAAGATATTGCACCCTGCCTGTGTAACACCGAGGCAAAGTGTATTACACTCTTCTATGTTTCATTTAATGCAATTGTAAATGTGAGAAGGCAGAATAGATAAAAGAAGGTTGTCATTAGTATCAAATATTCAATTAATATTGAATTAAGTTACAAAACCTTGTTTTTCCTCTTAATAACAAGTTGAATCAATTATATCAAGAACTCTATTGTATTTAAATGTTCAAAGTAAACACATTTTTTTCAATAGTTGTATGAATGTCTATATCTGCAATAGATTTCAGCAGATGATATTGCTAAACTAAAACAATACAACAAGGCAAAGGCAGTAGCTAACACAACATTAAAAAGTTATCCAGGAATTTAAATCTCAGCGGTTTATACAACCAGACGGTGTGCAATGTTGTGGCATTTTGAAAAACTCTTTGATTTGTACTGTTGGTGATGACCTTTCCAAGATGGCGGACGCATCAACGTGTCTGAAGCGGTCGAATGTGGCATCTACGTATACAAATCTATGATCTACTGTCAGGCGAATTTGCATTTTCATTGAGTCATGCGATTGTTCACGCATGCCTTTCTACAAAGCATACACAATGTTGTAAACAATTCATAATAAAGCATCTAAAATTTATTCTTGGTATTTTGAAGTGCCCATGATAACAATACCATGCATGTTTATTAACGCAATATATTGTATTACCGTATATCAGCACATATCTAGTTGTCATTAATTACATTTTGTTAAAATCCACTTGCACTGACACTAAAATTTGACTGCCCCTCAGAAAACAACAGCTACTAGGTCTGTAAATGGGAACTGCAAAATTAAGCTCACCAGCAGTTTTTGTATAAGACTTTAGGTTGAGAAAATATGCACTGATTGTCTTTCAGAATGTAAGGTCTGTCTTGTTTTACGTTGGTATTGCTTACACTGTCTTATGCCCTAGGCTTGACGCCAGGTAGGCAGACTTGGCTCCAGGTGCATTTCCCTTTGGGCAGAAACACCACAATGACTAAAACCGAAGGTAAAACAAATGCTAAGTTTATCTCTTGCTTCTCAGAATTAATTATTTATGAGAGAAACATGTGCTCCTTGTCGTCATCTGCCTTTGAAGACATGTTCACATTAGGAGCATGAACTTACATGAAGACTTTATATCATTAAAAATGCAGCCTTGGAATTTTCAACTGCATATTTTCCCCCACTAAAGTCACTGAGGTATTCCATGTCAGCAGGTTTTTTAGATGATTTTGAAGGTTAGATTTAAACCTGAATTACATGCATGGGCACCAAGGCTCACATTAACAAAATGTTCAAATGCTCACTATTTTAATATTATGTAAATAATGTGCAGGTTGACATGATTTTAGTCTGAACAAATATTGCTATAAATCTTAAAATACTGAAAAGAAAAAAACAATATTTAAACAACTTCACAGTTGTATCAGACAAACTGTTAAAAAATAAATGTTAAAAACAGAAAGACATTTTATAAAATTATAAAGCTTCACAATTAATTAAGTACTTCAAACTATAGTAAGATTATATATGTATGTATATATATTGTACTTTAACATCTAAAGTAACATCATATTTCATATTTACATCATAAGAATAACTAAACAGTCCCATTTTGGATTCCTGTTTGTTTTTGCACATTTATTTATGAGCGATTGCTTAAAGCAGCCAGTGAGGTGGCCAGCTCGGCAGCAGTGATGGACCTATAAATAATATTATCAGTTCTATCTCCAGTGGCTTGCTTAATTACAGCAACCTTGTGTGCCTAATTATGTGCAGATGTTATCAAGACCAAAGAGAAAGTTACTTGTAGAAAATCAAATACACCGCTAAAGGTATAAACCAATTGCCTAATAAGATGCCACAGAGAACTATAATTTGTATAATATGAAATTATAGGTTATATAATACTTGATCATAAACCACTTTGACATGAACAATCAAGGAAGCTTTAATTAGATTTGAGGAGCCTGTGAGATTCCTGCTGACTCCAGAATTTCATGATCAGTTACAGTAATTAATTAGTAAGCTGTGCATTTTATATACACATAGATATTTGTTTGTACTGTGATGTTTATGGGCAAGTCACCTGCTTGGTTAATTCTAGGTGGAGTACACCTGTAGTATTAATTAAAATTGAGTTGTATATTTGTCTTAAATTGTTAAGGGAACAAACTGGAAACAAACCCCTCAGCCTTTCTGAAAATACACACACATTCCTGCCGAGTGTTGAAGTTTTGTGGTTTAAATCTGCATTTTTAACCATTTTTAATGACCAGTGTTCTCTATAAGGCAAACAACTTTCTTCTGCACATCAAAAAAGGTGTGAACATATGCCTGCAGCCGAGAAACGCGACACATCAGTCATGGTTAGTCTTGCAACAGATGCGTCCAGTGATCTGTGTGGCTTTTTCAGGTGGTGACAGAGGTAAGCAAAGCCGTATCCCAGAGGTTTGAGGCATAAGTGTGTGAGAGAGGTTCATATTTCTCTGGAGTTATGCAGCTGATTGTTCAATCATGTCACATGCCCCACTTAGGGAGGCTGGAGAGGCAATCATGTGCATCTGAAGGCAAAGAGATCGATTGCTCCATCTTTTCCCTCCGTTGAGCTCCTCCTCGAGCCGTGTCCATCTGACATGCTGGCAGCTGTTGAAGCTGTTTGCAGCAGGCAGAGCCTCTGGATGTGGATTTAAGGTAGAAGTTTTGCCCAATTTTTGACCTTCGGGGAGTGCTGTTAAGCCAGAGGACACAACGATAACATTTATATAACGACCGCAGAGTTGCTACTCAAACTAATGCAATACAGATCCATATGATACATAGTTTACTCTTGATATTGTACTGTATTACAGTTTTATTTTATTTTGACCTCTTTTACTGCTAGGGATAAGAGATGAGAGAGCATATGAAATGATGGGGAGAACGGGGAAAATATATAAAAATGTTAAAGTATGAGTGGTTAGTCTCAGCAGTTAAAATAAGTTTAATAAAATAGTAAAAATACACATTTAAATATAACCGTAGTGAAAATAAATATAATGATACAATTATAAGTATACATATATAATAACATGTATTTTTAAAATACACATTTTTAAATTCTTTATGTCAGTATCATTTACTTTGGCCACTTTTATTTCTAAGCATCATTAGACGAGACAGCATATGACATTTTAAAGAAATTGGGGAAATGGTATGGGCTCAGACAGGTGGGCCAAATTATTGGTTAGTCTCAGCAGTAAGAAAAATATTTTAGAAAAACTATTTTAAATAAATATAAAACATACATATATTTAAAAAAAAAAAAAAAACATGCATTGCTGAAATTTGATATTATATTTTATTTCTGGATAGTAGATGAGAGATATGTGGTCATGCTACTATAGCAACACACACACACACACACACAGAGACACAGAGAGAGAGACATGTTGGGGTTTTGTGTTTGATGAGGACTCTCCATAGAAATAATAATTTTTATACTGTACAAACTTTACATTCTGTCCTCCGATCCTTACAGAAAACATTGTGTTTTTACATAAAAAATAAAAAAAACGACAACAACAATTGCAGGTTTCACTATCCTGGTGGGGAATATCTGGACCACACACACAGATACAATACAGTGCATATATATATATATATATATATATAGTTAAACCTCTCTAGGTGCTGATCCACCATCTGGTCTGAATACGTACTGGATCCGGGTGACTGCAGTGACCATCTGATCTGGATACAGACTGGATCTGGTGGGTTGTTTCAGGGTTGGCATCATCTGAGGTCCTCTGAGGGGTTGGCATCATCTCTTCTCAGGTGTTCTGGATCCAGACTGAAGCTTGTGTAAATCCTAGTTACCACGGGATGTCAATCCTGTGGCAAAAACAGAGAAACAAATAGGGACATAATTAGCGTAGCTGCTGTTCCAACCAAGCAAAATTTATTTGTTTAACCCAAACTAAAGAATAATAATGTGCATTTGATCAGATATAACTGCAGTACAAGATTATGATATGCATTATTTGAATGCTTGGCCAAAGAGATGTGTCTTTAATCTAGATTTAAACAGAGAGAGTGTGTCTGAACCCCGAACGTTATCAGGAAGGCTATTCCAGAGTTTGGGAGCCAAATGCGAAAAAGCTCTACCTCCTTTAGTGGACTTTGCTATCCTAGGTACTACCAAAAGTCCAGAGTTTTGCGACCTTAGGGAGCGTGATGGATTGTAGCGTGGTAGAAGACTAGTTAGGTACGCAGGAGCTAACCCATTAAGGGCCTTATAGGCAAGTAATAATATTTTGTAACTGATACGGAACTTAATAGGTAGCCAGTGCAGAGACTGTAAAATTGGGGTAATATGATCATATTTTCTTGACCTGGTAAGGACTCTAGCCGCTGCATTTTGGACTACCTGTAGCTTGTTTATTGAAGATGCAGGACAACCACCTAGCAGTGCATTACAATAGTCCAGTCTAGAGGTCATGAATGCATGAACTAGCTTTTCTGCATCAGAAACAGGTAACATATTTCGTAGTTTGGCAATGTTTCTAAGATGGAAGAATGCTGTTTTTGTAACATGGGAAATATGATTTTCAAAAGACAAGTTGCTATCTAATATAACACCCAGATTTTTGACTGTAGAGGAAGTAACTGTACATCCGTCTAGTTGCAAATTGTAATCCAAGAGATTCTGTGTACTGTTTTTTTGGTCCAATAAGTAATATCTCTGTCTTATCCGAGTTTAATAGGAGAAAATTATTGGTCATCCAATCTTTTACATTTTTAACACATTCTGTTAGCTTAGATAATTTAGAAGTTTCATCTGGTCTTGTTGAGATATATAGTTGAGTATCATCAGCATAACAGTGGAAAGTAATCCCGTATTTTCTAATAATATTACCAAGGGGCAACATGTATATTGAAAATAGCAGAGGACCTAGGACAGATCCTTTTGGCACTCCATATTTTACTGGTGATATTTGAGATGACTCCCCATTTAAATGAACATGGTGGTAGTGATGGACAGGTAGGATCTAAACCATCTTAAAGCCTGCCCTTGAATACCTGTATAGTTTTGTAATCGATCTATGAGTATGTCATGATCTATAGTGTCGAACGCAGCACTAAGATCAAGTAAAACTAGCAATGAGATACAGCCTTGGTCTGACGCAAGAAGCAAGTCATTTGTAATTTTAACAAGTGCAGTAACAAGTGCAGAGGAAGCGCTCATGGAAATGTTTCAGTGTTGGTGTGAATTTGCCGTGCAGCTGTAACCATCCACAGCGACATGTAGGGAATATGTTAAAGGATATAGATGGATCAAATGAATGAAAAACTGGTTTGAGGTCCCGGTTGAATTGTTAGAAAGTCCTATGCATGAGTTTGGGAGCTGAGCTCAAACATTCCTGGTTGATGTCAGCTGGTATATCCACAGGAAGCTCATGTTCACAGAACGTGAATTTCAGCACAAAGGAATAATCTTCTCCCATGGTGAAAGACAGAATGTGGACCCATGCGAAGGAACACGCCTGTGCCACTTTGAAGGAAGAAGCCTTCCAGAGTGGAAAAAGCATTCGTTTTTAGTGATGCATGGCCTTATAATCAAAATGGTACAAAATATTAGCACACACACATCACCTAGTGCAAAGAGAAATATAGTGTATATTTTTTTCAATCACGCCAACCACAAATGAGCTTACAAAAGCATTACCTACCAGATTCACACAACAAAAGCACTGACTTGCAAAACAGAAGTGAAGCTTAAGCCTCACACATCTTTACAGACCGATATGTGCCATGTTTTAGGTTAGTGTGAAATGCGTGCTTTGAAGAAAACTAATTTTGCATGCATTACAAGACCTGTCTTTCACTGTATGCAAGAGTTCCTTTCCGTTTGTTCCTCCTTATCCCCTAATCTAATGATCACGCCAATCCCACCAGAGAATAAGCGAGAGGCATTTACATAACTCAGCAGCAGAGAAATACCCAAAGCATCCACATTCTTGTTAGGAGTCTACCAATCTGACAAAGAAAAATGACCAGAGCTACTGGAGTGGCAGCACTTGACTCAATACTTTGATTCCCCTCCATCCCTACAGAATTCACTTTCATAGTGGGTGTACCAGTGCATAAAGTCTTCCCTGGTTGAGACCTGACAGCCTCGGATGCCAAAAATCCATCTTCCAATGCAATTTAGCACAGAGGGAGCAGGGAAGATGGGAAAATTATACATGACTCTAGTCTGAGTTTTAACAGGTAGCTGTGGAGACCCGCAGACATATTTGAAATAATGACAGGTTGCTGGAATCTGACAAGTCAAAGTTAGTCACTCTAAAATAAAAATTCAGTCACCTCTGAAACATGAATGGCAGTGGTGAATACTACGGCTGTCCTCATGTCTAGACTGTTTGAGGAAGAGTCACCTCTAAAACCTGATCCACTGTATATTTTCCATTCACTGCCTGATATACACTACTAAACAACTAGATCTTTTTGAGGGGTAACAATGCCAGATATTTCTAAATGGAGCACAGGAGCATTTCTATTGGTTACTGGATACAGGCACATACTGAAATGGCTTTCAATTGAACTAATCGAGGTTAATGATGAAGTATGTGAAAATGAGTAGTGAGCCATTGGCTCCTGAAATTAAACATTTAGAAGCAAAATGACCTTTTTAGATTTAGTACAATTTACAGAATAACTAATGATGTCTTCAGAAGATGTTTACTTCACTTTACAATCAATTTAACATAAGTAGGGCAAAATAAAATCAAAATTGAGATCACATCATAAATATACGATATGTTTCAGGGTGAAGCACAGCATGTAAAACCACACAAATGCAAAATCAATGGTTCAATGTTTGAAAGTGAAAAAATCAAGACAAATATTAGCATTGCAATTTTACAGTATTTTATGAAATGCTGAGGATTTACAGTAGGTGTGATCAAATTACAATGATAGAATGCTTCACATGCAGGGGAAAAAGGGGATGCTATTGTATTAGGGCAGCACCATACACATATATGAATAGGGATATTTCTCTTGTTTTGATAACAACAAGTCAGTGCTTTAACACTGCATTGAGCTTATAGTAATTTCTCACAAATCACCCTTCATTATACCATCCAGAAGCTTCTCCTGAAATCACTACGCAGCACAAAAATGAACTGAAACTCTGCATACTAGGCTACTTGTTGCACAGTTTTGTTTTGTTTTTTTTCCGTTTTCTTAATTTATTAAGTCAAAATATATTTCTCGTTTAGGCCTATTTATTTTTATTATTATACACACACAGATACAATACAGTGCATATATATATATATATATATATATAGTTAAACTCTAATATATATTTGTGAACACGCTTCACACAGCAGACATAAGCAGTAACAGAACCATTTGAAAGTATACTGCAGCAAAAATACTAAGAACTATCTACCAATCTGACAAAGAAAAATGACCAGAGCCACTGGAGTGGCAGCACTTGACTCAAGACTTTGATTCCCCTCCATCCCTACAGAATTCACTTTCATAGTGGGTGTACCAGTGCATAAAGTCTTCCCTGGTTGAGACCTGACAGCCTCGGATGCCAAAAATCCATCTTCCAATGCAATTTAGCACAGAGGGAGCAGGGAAGATGGGAAAATTATACATGACTCTAGTCTGAGTTTTAACAGGTAGCTGTGGAGACCCGCAGACATATTTGAAATAATGACAGGTTGCTGGAATCTGACAAGTCAAAGTTAGTCACTCTAAAATAAAAATTCAGTCACCTCTGAAACATGAATGGCAGTGGTGAATACTACGGCTGTCCTCATGTCTAGACTGTTTGAGGAAGAGTCACCTCTAAAACCTGATCCACTGTATATTTTCCATTCACTGCCTGATATACACTACTAAACAACTAGATCTTTTTGAGGGGTAACAATGCCAGATATTTCTAAATGGAGCACAGGAGCATTTCTATTGGTTACTGGATACAGGCACATACTGAAATGGCTTTCAATTGAACTAATCGAGGTTAATGATGAAGTATGTGAAAATGAGTAGTGAGCCATTGGCTCCTGAAATTAAACATTTAGAAGCAAAATGACCTTTTTAGATTTAGTACAATTTACAGAATAACTAATGATGTCTTCAGAAGATGTTTACTTCACTTTACAATCAATTTAACATAAGTAGGGCAAAATAAAATCAAAATTGAGATCACATCATAAATATACGATATGTTTCAGGGTGAAGCACAGCATGTAAAACCACACAAATGCAAAATCAATGGTTCAATGTTTGAAAGTGAAAAAATCAAGACAAATATTAGCATTGCAATTTTACAGTATTTTATGAAATGCTGAGGATTTACAGTAGGTGTGATCAAATTACAATGATAGAATGCTTCACATGCAGGGGAAAAAGGGGATGCTATTGTATTAGGGCAGCACCATACACATATATGAATAGGGATATTTCTCTTGTTTTGATAACAACAAGTCAGTGCTTTAACACTGCATTGAGCTTATAGTAATTTCTCACAAATCACCCTTCATTATACCATCCAGAAGCTTCTCCTGAAATCACTGCAAACTGAACTGAGGGAGTGAAAGAGACATACATTAAGTAAAAAGACAGAATTAGCTTGTCCCATAATAACTAAATAGACCTATGTGAGAATTCAGAAAACAGCTGCGAGCAGTTTTTTAAAAAGGCCATCTGTTTTAAATGGACTTGAACACACTGTGGTGGTGTGTCTTGTCGCTGTGAGGAATAAACGGCCACTCTGTCAAATGCTGAAAAGCCTAAGGCTTGATTGGCAGTGTTAAACACCATGTTTGAACTTAGTACATCAGGCCATTTGTTAGCATTTCACATCTGACAAGGTATCTGTTTTTAATCACTCTTTTTATGTAGCCAAACAAGAATATGCTTTAAATAACTATAAATTTGTTTCACTCAATCATCATTAATAACATAGATAGATACCACAGAAAGACATATAGACAGAGATAGTTATTTTATTCATAAAACAAGCAGCTGTCCATATTTCACATACCCACAAGCCTATTTATCACTTTTATTATTTGATGTCATCTCCCTTGTTGTGTGAATTTGAACACCGGCCAAGTGGCTGGTAGAAGTAAATGCTTTTAAAGATGCACTGCTGGAATATGGCCAAATTCTTCTGCAAGATGAATTAAATGGCAATCATGTTGTGGCAGCGTATTGTTTTAATTAGGACACTTGTCTATTTAACAAAAAGACCAACAGAGCTAACAAAATGCAATAATGGAATAAATGGGGTGCTCAGAGAAATGCCTGGGCCAGTTGCTTACCAGTTGGATTTCAACAAGGCTTTTAAAGCTACTCAGCCTGAAGTACCTTTCCTGACAATGATAACTTGTTTTTATTTGCTTGTACTTTCACAGAGTGTAATTCCAGTCATTCACTGTAAATCCAAGGTCATGAAATTATTATTCAGTTTATCTGTTCATCTGTTTGCTTAGACCATAAAAGAGACCTGTATTTTAAATGTGTGGTACTGAACTGGTTTGTTTTAGGACCAGACCAGAACCTAAACTGTACCAGGTTTTTTGATGTTCAAAAACAAACACTCAAAGACTGAAATGCATGAATATTTCCATGAACAAACAGGCCAAACAACATGACAAATTCTAAACATGACATATGCTGAATACAAAACTGACAATTTCATAAATGCATAAACAGTGAAAGTGTGATTTTCCAGACTAACACATGAAACAAACACTGGGCCAAATATTTTATTAGTATTAGCCATTTTACTCACTAACAGATGAATTTGAGCCAATACACACAGAGTTTGGACACTCCTGTTGTCAACACCAAAAAGACATAGAAAGTGTATCAATTTTAAAAGTTGATAAAACTGTAATGACCTTCCCCTTTAAACTCGCTTTGCTTGGTGTTACCATTAGAGGGAGTAATAAACGTATAGGATATAAGTGAGACGAAGTAGAGTAAGAGTAATAATCCACGTTTGCTCACGAGCTAACAGGTACAGCTCGGGAGAATGATTTGAGCTTTCAGCTTTTAGTATCCCTTCGGCAAGCAGAGCGAGGTTGGTTTGTTTGTTTTTCTCATGTATTTTCATGGTACAATATTGTTGATTAATTTGAATGTTAAATATGTTTAGTTAAAATTGTTTATTTTTCTTTTTTTTGTTTGTTTCT
>NW_015624634.1:4714-7542 GCF_001515625.1 Sinocyclocheilus rhinocerous | reverse complement strand
AGTTTTACGGTGCCACGGTGAAGTGATCTGATTGTAATGGTGCTATGGAGTCAATTAACGGTTGTGATGCATGGAGAGAATTTGCAACAAAGAATTGAGATAACGAATACTTCAGCTGTGAAGTTTATTGCATCTGAGAAAAATAAATCGAAGGCACCCGTCAGAAACTCTCTGCCTCTTTTTGTTCGACGCTGAAGGGCTGCTACAGTAAAACTCGCTGCTAAAGATGACGACTTCATTGCGTGGCTGTTGTTTCCTCGCATGAGTGGGACTTGATGCTGCAGTGAATGCTTTCATCGTGCCACCTTGTTTGAATCGCGTCAGTAAGAGACCGATTCCACCATAGGACTGCAACATTATACAGTCAACAACTTGGAATACTCCTCATTTGTGAACGACTGAAAGGTGACTGCAAATCAACATAGTTGGTACAGACTCTGAGGTAAAAAAAAAAAAAAAAAAGGGACTCTGGTTATAGCTTTTGCATTAACTCGAAACTTTTATAATTAAAGAGATTTTGTAGTTTTGTAAGTGAATTTTGTAAGCAATTTTACATCAAATTTTATGAATGAAGGGTGATTATTGATTAATGAAGGTGAAGTTATTAACTTGAGTATTCATTTACAAGGTATTGATTGCCAATAGTTTAATGCTGGGTTTACTTATGGTATATGTAACATAAACATGCCAAAGTGTTGAGTGTCAAGGAATTTATAAGTGTGTTGCATATATGATTTGACTTATTCCCTTTGCTAAATATTTAAGTGTCTAGATTATAAGTTTGACGTAAGTTTGATTTAAGTTGTAGACTGAAAAAATGGAAGACACAGTCGAGCAAACGGTAGTGCAAGCAAGTCAAAAGTCAGTTCCTGATAAGGATTTAGACACTAATATAATGCAACAAGAAAGATCAAGTTCTCGGAAAAGAAATCGCATAGAGAAAGGCCAAGAGATGCATGAACAGGAGGCAAAGAAGCATGAGAAAGCCTTTAATAAAGCTTACGACTCCTGGAAGCAGATAGCAAAGGAAGTTAGGTCTAAATTAAAAGCTTTGTGCACATGTCATGAGCTTGAACAAATTTTAAAGGACATTCAAACTAGACAAGATGTAGTCACTCAGCATTATGTTCCCTTACTGCGCAATAATACTGCAACTCCAGAGGTTGTTAAAAGAATAGATGTTTGTTCCACACTGACTGCAGAAATTTGTGATTTGGTGAGCAAAAGAATAGAAACTGTTGATGAGATTCAGAAGAAAGAAGTTGTGAAAGAGAGAGTGAGGCAGATATTAAATAAAGACGAGTATGAATCTATATTTGGTTGTACCAATACAGAGACTATCATCTCAGAGTCCTCACAGATTTCGGAGAGTTTATTAACGATATCAAATACCTCTTCCAAAGCTTCCAGTAAGCGAGTCGATGCAGAAGCAGAACTCGCAGCCAAAGTTGAGCAAGTGAAGGCTATGCAAGAAATTCACACTCAGCAAGCCCGACTACTTAAGATAGAGAATGATTGGAAACTGAACGAAGCAAGAATGCTAGCTGAGATGAAACGGAAAGAAATAGAGATGGGCTCAAAACTAGAGGAAGAAAGGACAAAGCTGCAGATGCTTCAAGCAGATAAAGAAGTTAAGGTAGCTGCAGCTCGAGTGAAGGCCTACAACAATTGTGAGAGCGATCTTGAAGAAGAGGAGAGAGGTAATGCAACTCAGTTTGGATGGAGAGAGGCTGAAAATAAATCTCAGCAGAATCCTCAGGTAAAGTCATTCCATTCTCAACGTGTATTTCAAGATGTAAGGACAACTCAAGAGACTCGAGAGACAGAGAATTTAGCCCAAGTATTAGTAAACTCCTTAAGTATAAGTCGTTTACCTGTCCCAGAACCAACAACTTTCACTGGTGATCCTCTGAAGTTCATCGATTGGAAAATGTCTTTCACTGCACTTATTGATAGTAAATCAATTCCAGCGAGTGAGAAAATGTTTTATTTGAAAACCTATCTTGCTGGAGAAGCTCATAAGGCTGTGGAAGGGTTCTTTTATAGGAACTCTGAAGACGCATATCAGGGCGCCTGGAGGGTCCTTGAGGAGAGGTATGGAAATTCCTTTATTGTTCAGCGAGCCTTTCGAGAAAAACTTATGAGATGGCCTAAGGTGGGAGCAAATGATCCACTTTCCTTGCGAGAGTTCACTGATTTCTTACAAGGCTGTGTCGAAGCTATTCCACATGTTAAAGGTTTGGCTATTTTGAATGATTGTGAGGAAAACTATAAATTACTCAAGAAATTACCAGAGTGGATCGTGCGCAAATGGAACAAAATTGTGGTTGAAGAGTTGGACATGACTGGTGATTATCCAAGCTTTAAGCGATTTGCAGAATTCTTGCAGAAGGAGTCCAAGATAGCTTGCAATCCTTTCACTTCTCCACTTTTAACTAGTTTTAAGGTTTCAGATGAGAAATTCCCTAAAAGAGCCAAAGCTTTCAACATAAAGGCCCAAGTTAAAGATTCAACAAGGCCAGAATTTAAGATAACATCACCATGTTCTGTTTGTAAGAGCGAAGCACATAATATTGCTAAATGTCCTATTTTTGCAGAAAAGCCCATGGAGGACAAAAGGTCTTTTATTCGTGAGCATCACATCTGTTTTGGATGTCTGAGAAGGGGGCATATTTCTAGAGACTGCAAAAGACGGCATATTTGTGGCACATGTGGCTTGCGCCATCCAACTTGCTTGCATGAAGATAAAGACAAAGGACCTGTGAAGGTATCAAGAGTAGATGTTACTTCTACAGAAGCGTATACAAGTCAAGAAGTTCAAAGGGTTA
>NW_015624634.1:0-568 GCF_001515625.1 Sinocyclocheilus rhinocerous | reverse complement strand
AGTTTTACGGTGCCACGGTGAAGTGATCTGATTGTAATGGTGCTATGGAGTCAATTAACGGTTGTGATGCATGGAGAGAATTTGCAACAAAGAATTGAGATAACGAATACTTCAGCTGTGAAGTTTATTGCATCTGAGAAAAATAAATCGAAGGCACCCGTCAGAAACTCTCTGCCTCTTTTTGTTCGACGCTGAAGGGCTGCTACAAAAACTATTTGTTTATATTTATTAATTTAGAGGTTTTATTTATCTATTTATTTTTTTATCAAAAGTGCCACAAATGAGGAACATCACAAGCAATTTGCCATTAGAGGCAACAATTTAATGCATAATGCTACACTATATTACTACAAGCTGCAGCCAAGGCATTAAAAAAAAGAGAAATATTTTAAATAAATAAATAAATAAGATTTATAGTTTGTGTCTTTGTTTAGATTAGTTACTATATTAAAGGCCTAGTTCACCCAAAAAATTTAATTTGGTCATAATTTACTCACTCTCAAGTTGTTCCAAACCTGTATGAATTCCTTTCTTCTGTTGAACACAACAGAATATACTTTGAAGAATG
>NW_015624633.1:1465-1586 GCF_001515625.1 Sinocyclocheilus rhinocerous | reverse complement strand
AGTTGGGTCTGCTTCGTATGCGCCCCCTTCAGCGCTGGTTGAAACTACGGGTTCCATTCCATTCGTGGCGTCACGGACGCCTGCAGATCAGGGTGAGTCAGGCCTGTGTAACAGCCCTGGC
>NW_015624633.1:0-1324 GCF_001515625.1 Sinocyclocheilus rhinocerous | reverse complement strand
TTCGGCCACTGGTCGATGGCGGAAAAAGGCTTCCACATCAACTGCCTGGAATTGCTAGCAGTATGTCGAGCCTGTCAGTTCTTCCTGCCAGTCCTAAAAGGACACCATGTGTTAATCCGATCGGACAACAGGTCCGCGGTGTCCTACATAAATCATCGGGGAGGCCTCTCCTCGAAGCGTCTCTTCACTCTGGTAGTGCACCTCCTGGAATGTGCTCAACTCAGCCTGCGCTCGCTGGCAAATTGAACTAAGGAGCGGACATGTTATCAAGGAGCAATGTCCCCTCAGGGGAGTGGACGCTCCATCCGCAGATGGTTCAGAGGATCTGGGAGATCTTCGACGAGGCCGAGGTGGACCTCTTCGCCTCAGAAGACAACTCTCACTGCCCAATTTATTTCTCAAAGACCAGGGACGCGTTGGCCCACGATTGGCCCAACCTCCTTCTCTATGCTTTCCCCCCGATCGCTCTGATCCCACAGGTAATCAGGCGAGTGAGGGAACAAGAACACAGGGTACTCCTGGTGGCCCCCCTTTGGATGAACCAGCTGTGGCTATCGGAGCTAACTCAGCTACTGATAGCGGCCCCTTGGCCTGTTCCACTGAGACAGGATCTCCTCTCTCAAGCGAACGGGGCATTATGGCATCCTCGGCCTGACCTATGGGCACTGCACCTCTGGCCGCTCGACGGGAGCCTTCGTGCCTCCCAGAGCGAGTCTTAAACACAATTTCGGAGGCTAGAGCTCCGTCTACGAGACGCCTCTATGCCTTAAAGTGGTCTTTTTTCTCCGCCTGGTGTCTAAACCGCGTCAAAGACACCCTGACTTCCGAATTGGCAGAGGTGTTGTCATTTCTAATGTTGTCATTTATAGTCTGTTGGACGTTCCCTATCCATGCTCAAAGTCTATGTGGCGGCTATAGCGGCCTCTCATGCCCCTATTGAGGGTCAATCGGTGGGCAGCAATAGTGCGGTCATCCGCTTCCTGAGGGGTGCTAGGAGGCTGAATCCGCCTTGTCCCCCTACCGTCCCTTCATGAGATCTGCCCACTGTGCTGATGGCCCTGAAGGGCCCCGCTTTCAAGCCGCTACAGTCTGCCAACATTCGGTCGCTATCGCTGAAGACTGCTCTGCTTCTAGCACTGGCATCAGTAAAGTGAATAGGGGACCTGCAGGCGCTCTCCATTAGCCCTGCCTGCCTGGAATTCGGGCCTAACGACACTAAAGTTGTCCTGAAACCAAGGCACGGTTACGTACCTAAGGTTACATACCTAAGCCTCTGAAACACAGGTCATTACGCTCTCCGTGCTTCCTCCCTCTGAAGAGGACA
>NW_015624632.1:0-499 GCF_001515625.1 Sinocyclocheilus rhinocerous | reverse complement strand
TGGTTTCTATAATATGACACTGCATGAGGAAGACCGCAAGTTTACGGCCTTTACAACGCCAATGAGCCTTTTCGAATACAATCGTTTACCACAAGGCCTCTGCAACAGTCCTGGCAGCTTCATGCGTATGATGACCAACATATTTGGGGACGAAAACTTTCTTAGTCTCCTGTGTTATCTGGACGACTTGATTGTCTTCGGACCAGATGAGAAAACTGCTCTTGATCGTTTAGAAATGGTGTTTGGCAGACTTCGCGCATACAATCTTAAGCTGGCTCCAAAAAAATGTCACCTGATGAGGAAATCAGTGAAGTTCCTTGGGCATATGATTGATCAGACGGGTGTATCCACGGACTCAAGCAAAGTCGAAAGCATCTCCAAGATAAGTAGTTTGGATTTGATGGAGCTTGATGGAACAACTCCTTCTCAGAAGAAAATAAGATTGTTCCTGGGAAAAAAAATGTCACCTGATGAGGAAATCAGTGAAGTTCCTTGGGCA
>NW_015624631.1:0-2010 GCF_001515625.1 Sinocyclocheilus rhinocerous | reverse complement strand
CCCTCTGAGATACATGAACTGTGTAAATACATCTAAATCCTATTTTAGATGCAGATTACAGCTTATGTTGGCTATTTCAGATGCAGATTCCAGAAATGTTTTCTTATGTTGGAATGAAAGACACTAAGTACCGGATGAAGTACTTCTTATTCTTACCCAAAAAAGCAAAATGGAAGAAAGAGTCAAAACTGAACACAATTTTGCTACTCAAGCTGTGTATGAACATTTTATATATATTTATTTATTAGCTTATTTTCCATTTTGCATTTACTTGTACTTTTACTTTCAATACTTAAGTACGTTTAAGATTAAAAAAGTACTTTTCATACTTAAGTACAATAAATATCACATACTTTAAGACTTTTACTCAAGTAATATTCTAAACAGTGACTTCAACTTCTACCAAAGTAATTTTATGGTAAGATATCTGTATTTTACTTGAGTATGGCTTTCAGGTACTTTATACACCACTGCTTGTAACACTGATTCCAGGTATCCTGAGAGGCTGGGCAATAGAATTTATTTTATTACATTTCCTAAACCCAAACAAAACAGAGCAAAATGTCCCTAAACATTCAACCCCAATCCCAATGAAGACAAAAACATTAATGTTCTGGTTGTCGTACACTCATTAAGTTACAATTGTCATCTGCTCAAGCAGAACGTTAATGTCATCTTTCGTTTCAGCAAGGTATCGCTGGCTAAAACTAACGTTAAAGTTAGTGAGTCAATGCTATTACAAACCTAAATAGCGAACTGTTCTCACATCATGTACAGTGCAAGTCAAAAACACATAAACGAAGGTCTACATTTCAGTGCCTCTCCATTTTAAACTGGTTAAATGTACATTATATTAATCGTACGTACTGTACGTCCCTGTGGTACATGAACAGAGTTGAATCCTGCATGTTGTCATCCGCGATCGTGACGACTGTAATATGAGACATCTCCCTCTTGCATTGTGATCTGTAAACCCTCGCTTCGAGTTACCCACCGTATTTTTAAATCTTTTATATATCCCTCCATGGAATATTTAATTCCCACTTGAATGGTGGCCCTTCTGTGTCCAAAATTGTGCAAAAACATTGTGGGAGAAGGTTTTCACACTGACAGCTGTCATTGTAAGACAGTGAGCAACTCCGTTTGTTTGTCCGAGGGAGCAACAGTAACTAAGGGGGGCAGGGCTTACCGATAGGTCAATTGCTGCATTGCTGATCATGGTTTCGAGTATCGATATATCTGCCCTTTCCAATGAACATGTCAACGTGGAGTAATTTCAGACAACTTAATACAGATATTTTTATCAAATCCACTAACTTGTTTGAAGAACCAAATTAGCCAGAGATCAGTTATCAGGATTAAAAGAACTGACATTTGTCAAATCATGTATTAAGATGTATTAAGCGAGGTATGAAGAACTGACCCCTGAATGTGTTATGATTATTGGAATTTCATTGTCATTAGTTTAGAGTGATTTTCAATTGTGCAATTAAATCAAATGACTTGGTCCAACAGAACGAGAGTGCAGGGATTGCTGCCACCATTGATGCGATGACTTCAGGCAGTACTTCAGCTCTGGAGGTACACACAGGGTGTTCTGCTAGTGACCCACCAGTGGTATGTATTCAGTGTTGGGTGTTACTGTAATTAAAGGGGTCATATGACGTTGCTAAAAAAGAACATTATTTGGTGTAATGAAATGTTTATGCGGTTTAAGGTTAAACACATTATTTTCCACATACTGTGCATTATTGTTTCTCCTCTATGCCCCGCCTTTCTGAAACGCGTCGATTATTGTTTCTACTCTATGCCCCGCCTTTCTGAAACGCGTCGATTTTGACAAAGCTAATCGGTCTGAAAAGCGAGGTGTGCTCTGATTGGCCAGCTATCCAGTGCATTGTGATTGGCCGAATACCTCAAGTGTGTGACGGAAATGTTACACCCCTTACCATATAGTGGTGCCGAGTCCCAGAGTGACGAGACAAAAACATTAAAACCCATTATAAACGA
>NW_015624630.1:667-866 GCF_001515625.1 Sinocyclocheilus rhinocerous | reverse complement strand
GTGTTGCAGTTCATCAGTCCAAAAGAAGTTAAATAAAGCGCATCCGCATTCGCATGGATATTTTTCTTACAAAATCGCATTGATTCACTACAGGAGGCCTTTGTTCACCCCCAGAGCCGTGTGAGGCAATTTTTATTATGGCTGGATGCGCTTTATTTCACTTCTTTTGGACTGATGAACTGCAACACCCGCTGACTGC
>NW_015624630.1:0-523 GCF_001515625.1 Sinocyclocheilus rhinocerous | reverse complement strand
TCATATACTGTATGCCTAGGATGCCTTGAGGGTGAGTAAATAATAGGCTAATTTTCATTTTTGGGTGAACTATCCCTTTAATCTATTATTTGTTCCAGAGCAAATAGTTTTGGCTGAGAGCAAAATCTCATCACGGTATATTTTATATAACTTTAATGCTATATATCAAAGCGCTGCCTTTGTACTTTTGACTGAATTGCCTAGCAACTTTTATGATGGCTGTTGTTGTTTATTAAATATTATTGTTCAATAAATAATATTTTATATAAATAATAGTAGTGTTTAGTATTGTGTGTTCGTGATGGTGATTTTAGTGACACTATTCCGCCGTTAGATGGCGACAAGAGTTTTTCTGAGTGAGTCCGCAGTAAAGACTTTTATATTGAAAGAGACTGAAACAGGGTTGTACACAAGGAAGTTATTTTTACTTTTAATAACAGCTTTTGTAAGATGCAGTTAACAAATGCACTGAGCAGCACTGTCATCGGAAATCACCCTCAACAGATGAAAGATAGTACGACAA
>NW_015624629.1:0-480 GCF_001515625.1 Sinocyclocheilus rhinocerous | reverse complement strand
CCTTGAAAAACATACAGAAAACAAAACAAATAAGGGAGAAAAAACGAAACTCAAAACACTGCCCTTAAGGGGCAGTGCGCTCCCTTCTGAGTCACACATTTGGTCCGTGATGCTCGCGGTCAGAGCGCACTCGCTGACTCGGGAAGACAGACCCCAAAGCTTTTCCCGACCCACCATTTCAACAACGCATTATAACACTTCGACTTACATATTTCCAGTCACAGCAATTTACTTGTCACCTCCTTGTAGTTGGATGTGCTCCTTTATATATCTTTCCGCATCCATGGGGTCAGTAAAACTCTGCTTTTTTCCCTTCCAAGTAAACTTCAGAGTGGCTGGATGAACCAGGGTATGTCGAACTTCACGGTCCCAGAGTAACTTCTTCGCTGCGGAGAATTTTTTCCTCATCATTGCTCTCTCTCTCTCGACATATCTTCGAAGATGGAAAGCCTGCATTCCTCCCATTCAAATCCCCTACTC
>NW_015624628.1:406-521 GCF_001515625.1 Sinocyclocheilus rhinocerous | reverse complement strand
TCCAGACTGCTGAGCGAATCATTGGTACAACCCTCCCTTCTCTCCTAAAACTGTATTCATGCAAAAGGGCCAAAAGGGCTGGCAAAATCACTATGGACCCCTCACATCCAGCACA
>NW_015624628.1:0-194 GCF_001515625.1 Sinocyclocheilus rhinocerous | reverse complement strand
CTTAGTCTACATTTCAATTTGCACATAATATACCTGTACATACAACTGTCTATTGTTATATACCTGTACATACAATTGTCGATTTGTATATTTTTATTCCTTATTTACTTGTTCTATTTTTTATTTTTTATTATCTGTATTTTTTTGTCCTGTCACTGTCATTCTGTTACACTGTGGAAGCTTCGGTCACGAAA
>NW_015624627.1:30789-32753 GCF_001515625.1 Sinocyclocheilus rhinocerous | reverse complement strand
AGCAGACAGTGGTTTGAGAATTGTAGTTACATTGCTTCATTCATTCTAAGGAGTTCACAGACTTCATACCCAGTTACATAGTTGTTTGTATTATGTCTTCTTATTTTTAATGTTTTTTTTTTTAGCAATGGTTCTCTAATTAATATTGGACACAGATGACACATTTTGCTGTTTGGCTTACAACTGCCAGTTGCCAGTTTTTTTGTTTTGTAAGCCACTCAAGATTTCCATGTAATATCTTATTTCTTCAAAAATACTTTCTGCTTCTGTTTTCCATTTTGTGGAAATACAACACTTTCAGATTCCATACATCCAAGTGGTATGTACTTGTAACTGTATATGAATTTAAATCAGGGATTTGTTTGAAAGATCACAGTGTGACAACCTTTCTTTTTTTTTCTTCAGAGCACTGTCAAAAAGTTTGCTGTTGTCAAATTCCTGAAGACCAACACAGTGGATGCTGTGTCAACTAACTGGCTAGAGACAACTGAAAAGGTATTTCCTAACTTATGTATGCAATATATAATCATGTAAGCTTGTACTATCTTTAAGAAAGTGATTCTCATTAGCAATGTGCTAACAAAAGTCATCCAGAAAGACAATTTAAAAACATCACGAAATATATGCGAAATAGGATCATGAACACTTAGTATCAATCCATCTTTGAGAATCAGCTGTGCAAATCATGTGTTCAAAGCAGTCTAGTGTAAAATGACATACTGGTATATGAATTGACCTGTTTTCTTGGACACATTCAATTCTTAAATAAAATTACACCACAGAGGTGATCACACATCTTCTATGACCTACAGCTTTACAAGCGAGAAAAAGACTCTGAGGGTGTTCTGTGCTCGCCTGTGCATCCAAAGACAGAACAGTTAGCATGCTTTGTTCGAACTTTTGCCATGGTGTTACAACTGGTACATCGTTGTCGCTTGAGAAAACTAAAAGGCGGTGCCGTGGGTGGAAACGTGCAGATTAAGGGCCGGTAATATTATAATAAGGTCCTCTTCTTACATCAGTAGGAGAGCACAATCTGATCGGCTGATTTTTCCACATGTTTGCAGAAAAACGCTTACCAAAACAAAGTTACTAGGTTGTCCTTTTTTCACATTTTCTGGGTTGGTAGATGCACCGGGGACCCGATTATAGCACTTAAACATGGAAAAAGTCAGATTTTCATGATATGTCCCCTTTAAGGCACAGATGCAGTTTAGTACTCGACTGTAATAGCCCCAAACTTCAGGCTGGCAATTTTTGAGAGCCCTGTTCTGGGAAATGGCAAGTATAACTATACATTTAGCAAATAATGGTGATCTGTGGTTTTATACTGCATTATACTGGATAATACATCCTGCAGCACCTACTGATTGCCCAAAATGTGCCGTTTGACATTTTGATTTTGTAGTTGACTTGTCACTTGTGCTTGAAGCCTTGAAACTAGGGATGCACCGAATGTTCAGCAACCGAAATTATTAGACCGAAAATAGCAAAAAAAAGCTCTTTCTGTGTTCGGCCGAATAAGCGAAAAGACCGAATAAATTGTACAGAACAATGACGTGACGCGATCAAATAGAGGCGCGCACTAATGCAGCAAACATGACGGCAGTGTGGAAGCATTTAAAAGTGTCAGAGAAAGACAAAAAATCATTACAAGCACCGACAGCGAGAGACTGTTTAGGACTGCATCTCATGTCTCCGATGAGAAGTGTAAAGGGTGGTTGTTTCTGGTTACTGTATGATGACTGAAATCGCGAAATGCCCTTAAACAATTAAATAAACTGCAGAACGTTGTGTTTTCTAATACACGCACGAATTGCATGTATTCAAACAGCGCTGCATATAAATCTACTGTTGTCAACAAAAAGAAGCACTAAGGTCTTCCTGCAGGTTTCTGCCAAAATAAAAGTTGAGAAAAAGCAAGAACTCCCATCAACATTAATAAATGTTATTATTGTAATTTT
>NW_015624627.1:28660-30489 GCF_001515625.1 Sinocyclocheilus rhinocerous | reverse complement strand
AAAAAAAAAAAAATACATGCCTGATAAAAGAAGGGGGTCTCAAAAATGACCAAAAAATATTTTACTAACTTATTAATTTTAAGTTAGATTGTGTTTTATTGATATAATGTCTGCTAGAATGTTAAAAAATGTTCAGTGTTAAGTAAATATTTTTAAAGCACATTTTGGCTATTTAATTTATGCAATGGTGAAAAAAAATGGCAAAATAAGGACAAAAATTCGAAAAATCGCATTCGGCCTTCGGCCTAGTGTTTCATTTTGTTCGGCTTCGGCCAAGAATTTTCATTTCGGTGCATCCCTACTTGAAACTCACTTTGGACTCTCGTATAGTTTAAATGGTCACACCTCTGAGCTGAATTCTGAGAAGATGAAGATGTGAGCAAACGCTCCAGGACACCCTAAGTTCGTGCCAGGCTTCGGCCTTGACTTTTCCATTCACCAAGGTTCTCTGACTCAAACTGGTTCTTTTTTTCATCAACCAACTTCAGCAAAGATCAACTTGAGCCTTCAGATTGCATCAGGAATCTCTGTCAGACAGACAAGATGTGCAAGTATCAAACTTAGTCTTATTAATTGATTAAAGTATCATTTGCACCTTTTTACAAAGGTGTGTTTGAACTAAGAAGCTGATGTTTCCTTCAGGCTGCAGATCTGCTGAATATCAAATGGTCCCATAGCTTCATGTTTTATTTCTCTTCTCTTTACTGCCTAAACTTTAATCCTGTTCCTATACCAACTGTATGCGTGTGTGTGTGTGTGTGTGTGTATGTGTATGTTAGACTAGTTTAAGTGTTTATGTAATTAATAAAGTCTTACTTGTATCACACTTGACGTTGTTCATTGTTTGCTCATAACTGGAGTCACTTAATCATGCAGATTTATGCTACAAGCTCTGTGTAGAATTGTACAGTAAGAAAGTTATTTCCCTTAACCAGGAAATTAACGTTCTTAGAATTGACAGACAGTTGACCCTGAGAGGTCAAGTAAATACTTACAGCGGATCTAAATATTTATAATTATAACTAGTTATGATTAATTATGCATATTTCCCCTTTGAGCTGGTTCGCTACTCTGCTTAATATGTGAATAAATGCCTAAGTTAAACTTGTAAACATAAAAATGCATTGTGTGTCCATACAACACTTGGATTAAACTGCTCCATTCATAGGTATTTACTTTACCATGTGTTTTTGAATGTATTGATGCATCAGAATTTTGGTTGAACAGACTTTTAACGGATGAACAAGTCTGTCAGATTTCATTAAAATATCTTCATTTGTGTTTCAAATATGAACTAATTTCTTATCGGTTTGAAACAACATTAGGGAGAGTAAATTATGTCAATCTTCACTTTGGGGTGATCTATCCATTTAATTACTTTCTGCTTATAATTAACTGTTTAATCATTAACCAACAGTAAGAATTTTGACTGATTAATACTATTGGTTACATGCTGCATGGTTAAACAAAAACAAATGCTACAAATACATATATTTTTTTGTTTTACTTTTGAAAGGGGAAAAAATACAGATAAGTCATGTTAATTTGTATTTTATTATTAGCTCACATACAGAAGTAATACCGGTAATTAAAGTGAAATGTTTACAAATATTATATACCAGGTTTCACCAAACTCGGTAATGGAGGGCTGCTGTCCTGCAGAGTTTAGCTCAAACCAGCTCGAACACACCTGCTTTGAAGTTTCTAGTATCAACCCTCTTCGGTAGGGATGTGCATCTCATGACTCAGGCCGATACGATACGCATCTCGATGCATAGCCAACGATATGATACATTAAAGATACATATGAAGCAGCTACCGATGCGATG
>NW_015624627.1:27696-28577 GCF_001515625.1 Sinocyclocheilus rhinocerous | reverse complement strand
TCGATGCAATATGATGCAATGGAGAAAATATGATCACTTTTAATGCCTCAAGGCCTGTTTCATAAAACAAGTTAACCAAATAAGCCAGGCTTATTTCAGTTAGTCTGACTCATTGTCAAATGATTTGCAGATGAAAAATATACCTGTTACATGTCAGTTATGCAGTGAGGAAAACACATCATCTGTGTTGTGATTCGTCATATTCACGCAGCAGCAGCAGTGATGAGAGAGCGCGCTTGAAAAACAGTTTAGAGAGGAGAATTCAATCTACATATAAAATATTGGTCACAGATTATTAGTCACTTTCTAAATAATAAAAGTATAGCGCATCCACTAGTAATTATATATAAATAAATCGTTTTTTACCGATGCAGATATGTTAGAAACGATGCATCGCGATATAAATGACAACTTGTAGCAACCCCCAACTGCTCCCCGGGCGCCGCAGCAAAAATGGCTGCCCACTGCTCCGGGTGTGTGTTCACGGTGTGTGTGTGTTCACTGCTGTGTGTGTGCACTTTGGATGGGATAAATGCAGAGCACTAATTCTGAGTATGGGTCACCATACTTGGCCACATGTCACGTCACTTTTATAGAACTTTAGTAATTAGAATTAACTTGGTAACCATGTATGAATGCATAGATATTTTAACTGAATTTAGGACTGGTGGTGGTGCTTTGTTGGTCATTCAGTGTTTCTGTAAAAAAAAGAAAGAAAAAAAAACTAACAATAATACTGATAAGATGATAATAATAATTAAAGCTGCAAGCAGCGATGAAAGGGCCCTCGCACCCGGGCTCACCGCCACCCGGTGGCTTTTGGAAAAGAGCAAAGAGTGGGCAATATGCATTTAAAGTGGTAAATATAAGAGGAATATGTC
>NW_015624627.1:25437-27584 GCF_001515625.1 Sinocyclocheilus rhinocerous | reverse complement strand
CGCTATCTCTCACTTTGCGCGTGTGAGAGAAAGCGTCAGCGAGTCGTGCGCCTTCACATTAGAGTTTACGTTATGCCAAATACACAAACACAGGTGCGCATATCACAGATCGCTTGGCGGAGAGTGAAACTGATGCGCTCAGTCAGAGAGTGTTCGGCGAGTGAAAATATATCGGACCTAAACTTATACTTAGCCCCCAACTCACACACTGGCCAGTAAAATCTGAGAATTTATTAGCCATTGGCTAATATTAGACATCATTTAGTCGCCCAGAGTGAAGATTTAGTCGCATATGCGAGTGATTTACTCGCAATGTAGAGGGTTGAGTATGCCAAGTTAGACTTAGCTGGTTCAGGTTTTTCTTTGAGTACAGACGACACCATTGTCAAAATTATCCCCATTCATACGAATCAGTGAAAATGACTAAAAACGCTGTATTCTGCTGGCAGGCCATTAGATGACGATGAAAGACTATAGACTGAACATGTAATGTGCATGTTCATGACGTCACCGTATTCACAGATTTGCATTTTTTTTGTTTACACGGAGACCGTTTTCAAAAACTTGCACTTTGAAACCCGTTTTCAAAAGGTAGCGTTTTCAGGCCACCAAAACGCCGTTGTCGTGTGAATGGCCAAAACGCATAAAAGGTTTTCCATCTTTAGTTGAAAACGGTGTCGTGTAAACAGCCCCAAACTCTGCAGAGCAGGACCGAGTTTGGAGACCTCTGCTATAAACCATTGTAAGCCCAAACTATTTATTTAAAGATAAACTCCAACAGAACTTGTGTGGGCTCAACATAGCCTTCCTCTCTCATTTGGCACAAATCCTAATGTATACATATACTGCATGTATTTGCGGGTTAACTATTATTTAATATGCAAACCAGGCTTTGTACTTCAATTGTGTTCCAATATCGAACATCATCCTTAATGTGTGCAAAAATGTGCTTGGCATACAACCACAGGCCCATACTGTACGGACTATTTAACTATTTCCCCGCCAGCGTCTAAAAAAAAAAAAAGTTACCATCCACCGCCAGCATTTTTTATGATTTTCACCTAAATTTGATGGCCCTCAGAATATTTTCTGCTATGAATATATGAGCATATTATACATCAAAATAAAGAACTGAGCCTCTGCTTTTAAACAACAACAAAAAAATCTATTTAATTCTATCTTCATGTGTTCATGTTTTATCAGCACTTGAATGCAGATAGGTTTCATCAGAAAACAACATTTTGGACAAAAAACAAAGTAATGCATTTTCAAGCAAAATACATTCAGATGTTATATTCTTTCACCTGTAAACTTGCGGACATATCTTGCATGACAGCGCTAAAATAATAACAACAATAATAATAATAATAAAATAAAAATACAAGTGAATCGGCCTTCAAATGCAGCCTTCGTCGCGCTGCCGTGACGTAATCGGCCTTCAAATGGGTCCTTCGAAGGACGTAGCTTATGAATTGGGACACAGCTTTCGACTCACGTGAGCCGCCTGCTGGTGAGTGCGCAAATAAAACCCGTCTACAATTATTCTCCTTAAACGTGAGATGACTGAGACGCTGCTACAGTAAATTAATTATGATGCTTCCTGCTGTGAAAAACGTTTTCATGTCTGGAAATTTCAGTTATTTTGTTTTCAAAGAGGATAAAGGAAATAGCATAGTTGTACAGCATAAGCTATGCATGAAGACTCTGGCTTTAACAAAGGCTTCTCAACCAACTTGAACATTTGCAGGTTTGCACAATTTGCGAGCCCGACTAGCATGGAAATCATCATGTTAGCTCAAATGTAGTGTTTGTTAGGGATTTAAAATTCCATGGTGTGCATGACTGCAGTTGTAAGTTTTCTAGCAGAAAATGTAAAAATTAACATGAGAGTCCCCACACCCCGGATCAGTCAATGAAATAAAGAAAGATAGCATTTCACATGCATTTCGAGATGTAGGCTTAATTTAAAATAGACTAATATGTATATGGTGTAAAGTTTTTAATGTTGTGTATAAACTACATTTATTTTTACTTGTACATGTTAAAGAAATAAAAAAATAATAATAAAAATAAAACTGTAATACCAAACTGTATAGCCACTAGATGTCTGCATAGCCTTTTATATAAATATGCGGCCTGTAATATCT
>NW_015624627.1:8321-12896 GCF_001515625.1 Sinocyclocheilus rhinocerous | reverse complement strand
AGGGATTTAAAGGATTTAAAATTCCATGGTGTGCATGACTGCAGTTGTAAGTTTTCTAGCAGAAAATGTAATGAGAGTCCCGTTTTTAATGTTGTGTATAAACTACATTTATTTTTACTTGTACATGTTAAAGAAATAAAAAAATAATAATAAAAATAAAACTGTAATACCAAACTGTATAGCCACTAGATGTCTGCATAGCCTTTTATATAAATATGCGGCCTGTAATATCTAGATGGTTAAACAAGACACGATTTTTAATAGTTTCAAATAGTTTTTACTATAGTTTTTATTAGTTTTAATTTTAAGGTCATTGTTAAATAAAAGTACCAGATATTGGTTTTTGGACTTATTCACATATGTAACTTGAAGTAATCCAAAAGTAATCAGATTACATTAACGTAATCCAAGTACCACAATATAAAAGTACTGAATACTTTTTTAATGAAGTAATTTGTAACTGTAACGGAATACATTTGAAAAGTAACCCTCCCAACCCTGTACATATATATGTATATACACGTAATATATACACACGTATATAGATCACGCACACACACACACGCACACACATACATATTCAGATCAATGTGTTATCGGTCTATCCACGACACACCTAGAGATGTTTCTGTGTGAATAAAGGCATCTCCCTCACTGACTACTTTGTCCCGATCAGATTCAAAATGGTCAAAACATGATCTACATATATGATGATCTACATCTTCTCTGATCCTTCTGTATATGCCGATTATTCGCACCCGGAAGACCCAGAAATCTCATAACTCATTCAGGACATGTGTTAGGGCTTTCCTTACCGTAATACACCTAGAACACGGATTGCCGTAAAAACTCGTCTTTGGCGGGGAAGCGTTGTCTCTTAATTGACGAGATATCTCGTCAATGGCGGGGAAAGAGTTAAACTGAGCAGTATAAGTTTGTTTGTTTGACTGTATTTTATTTTGAGAATGAACAGATGCAATGTCAGTTTACCAGTGCTGGCTGATATGTTGTGTGTGTGTGTGTGTGCGAGGTGCCGTCGAGATTACTTAAACTTTTTCCCTATAACCGTAGAAACAATCTAAAATACTCAAGTCATACTTAGTCAAAATGTTTACATTTATTTGTAGGGGTGTAAATCGGACGGTTCATCACGATTCGACACAATATCGATTCTCATAGCCAGCGATACGATATTTTCCGATACCTCAAAAAGTTCTGCGATACGATACGATTCAGAGGTATATCGATCAATATTATGATATTATGTGCCTATTTTACACTACCAGTTAAATTTTTATAAACTCACATCTGCAACCAAATTATATAACAAACAATTATTTCAAAATTTTGCATCCTGCACCCTGATTGGAACATCCACAAATAAAAAAAGAAAGTCAAGAAAGTATTTTAGGCTTCTGTGCTAAAATGTGTAATGTCAAAAAACTGATAAACAAGGAAATGTTGTATATATTGTATATAGGCCTATATTCTATACAATTAAAATACATTTCTTTTAAATGTATAGCGCAGCTTTTTAATGAAGCAACACCATATTGTAGGTAGGCCAGAACAAGAGAGGCTATTAATATTATTTCATTGTGCAAAAGTATTATAAAGGCTCCTATACAGAGCGGCACAAAGCACTTATGCGCATCACTTAAGCAACACAGAGTCACAGTGCTGTTATGCAGCAGTTTTTTGAGCATTTTCTTTTAACAGTTTTAAATTTCAGTTACTGTGTGTGTGAAGAACGATTCATAGCGCTCTATTCTCCAGTGTTGTGATCTAACACAGTGGTTCCAAACCACATTCCTGGAGGCAGCCCAATACTGCACACGAAGATTCAGCACTGGCTGTGACAGTGACAGTTCCATCTACTGTCCCGAGCATCTTTCACAAGTTCTGAAAGGTAACTAATAAAAAAAAACGTGATAATATAAATAGCCCACAGGGATTGATTTTTTACGCAGATACATCGTATCCTTATACACTAGATCGATGTATCGATCTATATCGATGTATTGTTACACCCCTATTTATTTGTGTACATTCACTCAAAAAAATTAATAAAATAAAGAAAGCAAACAGGATCCGGTTTCAGTTGTCTCAGTTTCCTTTCCGTGAACTTGTTTGTGGACTGCTGCATGTCACTCAGTATATACTAGTTGCAGTGTTTTCTTTCATTTTGTTAATCTGTTATTTAAGTAAAATATATTTTGTTTATTCCTTTTATTTACAGCCTATGATATTATTTTATTTTAATTTTTTTCAGTTCAGTGAAGCGCTGCAGGTGTGTGATGTGGCGATGAATCGTCATGTTCTGTTTATGCTGCTTTTTGCACATGTAAAAACAAAGCCCTGGAAAAATAATTAATTTTTAATGGGTCACAGACACTTGTTTCCTATTTTTGATGCTAACCACACAAAATATTTTGAGATTACATGTGGGTCTGAGCATGAAAAGGTTTGGGAACCAGTGTTGTAGAGAATGCCATCTATTAATCTTGAAGTACAGAATTCTTATAACTCTGATTACATTTGTATCCTTTTTTCGTTATTTTTTATTATTTTTTTTGAAGATTTGGCCACAAATTTGGATGTAACCCCAACCAGGACTATGTCACAGAGCAGTGGCAAAGGTATGTCTGTCATCACTGGACAACTTGCTTATGGTGACAATCAAATTGTACACAGTTTTAACGTGTTATTTTGTAATTTAGGTTCCTCCATCACTAGTACTCTGATTCCGAATACAACTCCAAGTTCTCAAAGTAAGTTGGATTCTTGATCATTGCCATGCAAGAATTTTCAAAGAAAAGTTGACAGTTTTACTGCAATTAGATGCAAATAAACAGAACTATTCAGTACACATGCCCTGTTTCACAGGATATACACACTCATAAAGCCTGTGTCAGAACATTGTGTGAATAAAATGTTTTACTAGCAAAGCTTTAAAATGCTGGCAAAAATAGACTGTAATGTCACCTGAGCACTACTAAATATGAATTGTCATGTTGAAGAGTATATTATAATGTAGAGTATGTCAGAATGTGCACTAGCGCAATACTACAATATTTCTTTAAAAGCAGCTTTTGTATTCAGACATTTTAATTTTCCACTTTATAAAATTGTGACATCACACACCACTACCTGCACCTCGTTGTAATCTCTTGTGGTCAAAAAGGACCATAGGACAATTAGATGTATTTTTATATTTCAGATGATTCTTGCACACCACCATATGTGAGGGCCATCTTCATGAGGCTAGACAAGATTGAACTCTCTCTCATGACCATTCAATCAATTTTAACTCAAAACATCAGTTCTGATGATCCTGAATTGGAACTGCTAACCAGGCCACTACAGACGCCACAACAACTGGAAGAAGCTTCGGACAAGCTGAAAGAGACCTCTCACAGAAGGAAAGTGGTATATGAAAATAGGTAATTGCTTTGTATTCCCAGCTAACTTTTAGTTTTTCTAAGAATGTTTTCCAAACATTCTGTTTCTGTTATGGAAATGTTACAATTTCCAGTTTACTTTATGTTAGAGGAACATTTTTGAAAGGTTGGTATGAAGTTCCTGACATTTTCTTCAAAACATTTGAACACCTGCTGTTTAGAGCTGTAATCGGGCCTTAAAAGTTAGGCCCGACAGAATTCGGCCCGAGCCCGACAAGTACATTTTGATTGACAGCTTTTTAAAAGCCCGAACCCGTTTACAGCCCGACATTATTCAAATGTGCGCACGCACACAGCTCTTTTGCCTTTTGTCAAGAATGAGTCATTTATACATGTTTTAACATAATTTATTCATGACTAACGTAGGCTATAGGCCACTTGGAAGTTGGAACAAAGAAATAAAATAAGGCATACACTTAGCCTATAAATAGGCCAACGAGCCAATAAAAATGAGTCTTTCTTAACAAATTAAATTAAGATAAATTCTAAATTAAGATGGGTATTTGACAATAACGAAATTAAGATAAAGGCTCTGCGGGATTTGCTTCGCCACTTCTCTCCACAATCCGGCCTCAACGCGACTGTGAATAGCAGCTGAAATTTAATAAAAGAATAATGCCAACATTAGCCTATATACTCTGTCTACATTATGCATTTAAGACTCAATTAATATTTAGTTATAATTTGAAAAACCTTTACTCACCAAGATTAGGCTACATGTTTTTGTGGAGGAAAATTATTGAATCCACTGTAGATGGCTTCACATCTTTCTCACGCTAATCGAAACGCATCACATGACCGCTCATTTACCGCGCAAGCCCGAGCCCATGTAAAATGATACAAATTGAGCCCGAACCCAGCAAAGATCTTCAGCTCTAGAGTGGACAAGCAGAAGCTTGTGATCAACTCTGAGAACTAATAAGGCAAGAATGGATCACCATCAGTCAGGATTTGGCCCAGAAGATAATATCCAGCATGCCAGAGCGAATTGCAGAGGTTATGAAGAACAAGAGTCAACACTGTAAATACTGACTCGTTATATGTTTTTGCCAATAAAAGCCTTTAAAACTTATGACATGCTTATCATTGTTTTTCAGTATACCATAGAAACGTG
>NW_015624627.1:0-7696 GCF_001515625.1 Sinocyclocheilus rhinocerous | reverse complement strand
AACAGTTATATTTCTACCAAACGCTCCACCTGCTGGCAGAGAATGAATGAGCATTTTCAATAAAACCGTTGTTCAGACCAATGCAAAAATCGACCCATGTTTTTATCCTGCAAACTAGAGCTGTAATCGGGCCTTAAAAGTTAGGCCCGACAGGGCCCTAGCCCGACAGAATTCGGCCCGAGCCCGACAAGTACATTTTGATTGACAGCTTTTTAAAAGCCCGAACCCGTTTACAGCCCGACATTATTCAAATGTGCGCACGCACACAGCTCTTTTGCCTTTTGTCAAGAATGAGTCATTTATACATGTTTTAACATAATTTATTCATGACCAATGTAGGCTATAGGCCACTTGGAAGTTGGAACAAAGAAATAAAATAAGGCATACACTTAGCCTATAAATAGGCCAACGCGCCAATAAAAAAAAGTCTTTCTTAAATTAAATTAAGATAAATTCTAAATTAAGATGGGTATTTGGCAATAAGGAAATTAAGATAAAGGCTCCGCGGGATTTGCTTCGCCACTTCTCTCCACAATCCGGCCTCAACGCGACGGTGAATAGCAGCTGAAATTTAATAAAAGAATAATGCCAATATTAGCCTATATACTCTGTCTACATTATGCATCTAAGACTCAATTAATATTTAGTTATAATTTGAAAAACCTTTACTCACCAAGATTAGGCTACATGTTTTTGTGGAGGAAAATTATTGAATCCACTGTAGATGGCTTCAGCGCGGTCCTGCGCTCACTGATGGTGCGTCCAGCAGCACTGAACACCCTTTCACTGATGCTGCTACTGGCCGGGATGCATAGTACTGATCTGGCTAATTTGGCAAGTTTTGGGTAGGATGGTTTGTTGATCCTCCACCAGCCAAGAACATCCATTTCATTTTCCATGACAGCCATGGCTCATTATTCTCATTATGCACATGGTCAAAACTTTTCCACACCTCAGACTTTGCTTTAGTTGCTGGTGCAACCAAAACGTAATCGCCAAAGGCAAGCCTCCGTTTGACCTCCTCAGCATCCATTTTCGCATCTTCCTCCCGTCGGGTTCGGGCAAAGATCTTCAGCTCTACTGCTGTTAACAAGCTAAATCAGTGAAGAAAAAACAAAAAGAACAGCAACTACAACTGACTTCCAGCCACAGCCTTAGATAAAATTAACTGAAGATGAAAGACATGAAATCTCTCAAGATTTCAGCAGACGATTAAACAACTCCACAAACAATTACTAATCAGCTTGACTTTATTTCTGTCATTCATGTATAGAAGTTCTCATGAAAATGAACAGGGGTTTAGATGTTGAAGATTTTGGTTGAAAATGTTCAATTTGAGGTCACCCTTCATGGTGGTCAGTGTTTGCTTTAGTTGTGCTCTTGGTTCTTGGCTTTTGTTAATTAATTTATTTTTTAGCAATTGCAGATGTTTTCAGGCAACATTTCTGCTTTAATAAAGCAGATCAACATGTCTGCTTTAATAACAACTATTTTTTGTAGTTCTGTTGCTAATTTACTTATGGAATTTAAACATTACTGAAAAGAAAGTAATAAACAAACTCAGCACCATTAATTAACAGTTAACATTGTCGTATGTCAATCTGTCTCCAAATCTTCTGACACAGTAAAAGTGTTTTCTGAATGCACTAATACAGCAGTCAGAGAAAAGCTACCAAACATTAATGAGTCAAGAGCCCAACTACAAGAAACACTGATCACCACAATGGTGAATTCAAATGTTTGCTTCATACTTTTAATAAAGTGATAAACATAAAGCCGGTAGTACTTTTCTGGCATATTTAACAAAATCTTTAGAGTGACAAGGCATGACAACATTAAATATACTGATTTATACATAAATATGTGGTAAAATAAAAGCATATAAAACAATATCTAAATAATATACATAAACCTTTTAATAGGTTATAATGTTTATGATGTTATGTTTTATTTATTGTGCATTAGTTGGCGCTGTCTCACTACTTCAGATGTGCTCAAACTGCAACAGGATAACCGTGGTACAAGTACATCTCAATTCTTGTCAATCGTGTCCTTCCACGTCTATTCTTTCAAGGTAGCCTGGCAAGATCGGTCTCCAAAAGAATGTTCTTTGCATTCTTGGAATTGAGAAACTGCCTTTGTTGTGTAGCGTCTAAACCATTGTTTAAGCCAAAAAGTGATAAAACATTTAAACAACATTTGAAGAATGATGTTAAAATACTGTTTTCTGACAACATTATGAGAACAAGTGACATTCAAAGGTTTGTGTGGATTTAACATTGATGTACTTCAATACATCTGAGGTGATTTGACAGATGCCAGATCTTGATAACTGATCTTTGGATAAATCGGTTTCTTCAAACAAATTTTCTGATTTTATTAAAATGTCCAGACTAAGTTGTCAGATATTACTGTGTGCTTTTGGGTTTATTGAAAAGGACAGATATACTGTATTGACACTCAAAACCTTGATCAGAGTCGTTATCAAGTAATATAATATCAAGAAATATTAATAAATATCCTGACGCATCCGAGCTTTATAATGGAAGTGAACGGGACCAACGAGTATGAGCTAAAGAAAGTGCTTCCATCCACATCCATCCATCATAAACGTGTACTCCACACGCCTCCGGGGGGTTAATAAAGGCCTTCTGAAGTGAAGCGATGCGTTTGTGAAAAAAAAAAAAAAGTTATGAAGTAAAATATCTAGCTTCCACCAGACCGCCTTCCGTATTAAAGTTACAAAGAAAGTGTAAACTGGCGTCGCATCAGTTACACTTTTTCCGTAAGTTGAATAGGGAAGGCGTAGGATGTAGCGTAAGCTTTTTGAACTGCAAGAGTTTTACACTTTCTTCGTACGTTGAATACGGAAGGCAGTCTGGCGAAAGCTAGATATTTTACTTCATAACTTGTTAAATATGGATTTTTTTTTTTTTACACAAAAGCATCGCTTCACTTCAGATGGCCTTTATTAACCCCCCGGAGCTGTGTGGAGTACACATTTATGATGGATGGATGTGGATGGATGCACTTTCTTCAGCTCATACTCACTTGGAAACGTGAGAGCAGTGAGAGAAAAGGAAATCACTAGATAATACAAACCTGATCCTATGAGATAACTATTTTTCTGATTTTTTTTCTCTTTACAGGTTCAATATTTGTCTCTGCTGGGGGGTAAAACTCCTGGTGAGTCTGTAAGAAGAATAATGAGAAAACTTGGAACTAATGCCCTTTGGGCCAACTACAGTTTGAAGGGTCGAAAGGGGAAAAGGAATTTCCAGGACCTGGCTTTATATCCCTCCATAATCCGTAAGTTTTTTTTTGTTTTGTGACTCAAGACCTTTTCACCATTTCAGTCCTACTGATATAACTGGAGAGGGCTTAGTGTGTTTGTGTGTCCTCCATTCCTATTAATGTTAATTTTAACAAAAACAATAAAATGTATTGTGTATTGGCTATGTGTATTAGCCAATCAAAAGTGTTTAAGTTGTTCAAAAGTTTCAAATCACCACTGAAAACACTTTTTTTGTTTAGTGCAAACTCAGAGGTCAGCATGTCCGTTTCAAAAAAAAAAAATCACAGTGTAAAATAAGAGATTCATTGTGCAGTGTTGATTCATTGCAGCTTCAGTTATTGTACTGGGAGCCTTCTTTGCTTGCTTTTTGTATACAAACTGCACATTGCAAAGTTTCTGTATTAACAACTTTAAATACAGGATTGAATCCGAAACTGTGATGATTGACAGTGATAACCATAGCAATAGATGTACAGTATGTCAATTTAGATTTGCATAAATCTTGGAGTGTAAATGCAAACTAATAGTTTTGCCACTTGTTCTGTGTAACATGAATATAATATAATTCATATAATTCACAGTAACTCAATAATAGTTCAGTAAATAAAAATTGTATTTTAATTCTCACTTCAGTTTTACAGAAAATATGGAGCACTAAGAAGTGATATTCATGTTGTTCATATATTTATGCTGGAAAACATGCAACACACTTGTTACTGCAGAGTGTAATGAAGTTGTCTTAAAACTTTTTTCAATTGATTTATCTTTTGAGGCTGGTTGTTTGTCACCTGGGTCAAAGAGGAAATTTGCTTTTTCAAGCATCAAAATAATGTGTAATACAGACACATAACATAACATCTCTTAATGGTAAATTACCGGTAAAGTACCAGTAAAGACTGTATGTGTGAAAGGGGCTAAACTCTTCCTCTGCATATGCTGTGAATTTGAATTGCTTAACATTCATCTGGAAAAACAGTGTGCATTATCTCACTAGATTTGTAACATAAATCATTTATAAACCTTTGCCAACACAGGAGAATACATCAACCTATGTCTAAATATGCCATGTATTGTACATCACGATTTCAAAATAAAAGTTTCTGCATGTGGCCAAATATTAAAATGTAATGGATTTAAACATCCTTTAATCACGCTGTAAAGTGTAATGTCACCAGGCCGTTGGCACCCTCTGCAAGTATTTGTTTTAATACATAATGTACTTTAGTTGGTTATGTTCATATTATGTAAGGGCATATTACATTATGTATTTTAACAGTGTTTTTCAATACAATCATGTAATTTCTTGGTTTTGATATTTTATTTGCGCCAATTATTATTGCCTCATCGTTAGTTTATATATATATAAATAGTCATGCTAAAGCCTGGTTTTCACTTAGGTCTGTTTGTTACTAAAAAATATCAGATTACTCACTTGTCAAAATAACCAGTAGATTACTTGATTACCAAAATAATCATTAGTTACAGCCCTATATTAGTTAAAATATTTCTAAATACAACTGCATTGTTTTACTTTTTGTAATTAAAAGACAAATATTTTGTCATTGAAAATTTCTTAAAAATAGTATTAAAATATTGTCACGTTCTAGTGAACCAAGTATCTGTATTTTGTCTCATCTCGTGAGCTAAGTGTATTGTCACACCCCTAGTGTCGATAAGCGGTGATATAGCTCATAATTTTCCAAGTGTATGATACAGCTTTCATTCTTCAGGTCAACCATATATTCATGAAAAAAAAATCGAAATCAATTTGAATAAAGAAAGCAATAACTTTGCCATAGTATCCTTTCAGATGTTAAAGTTGCCACAGTCATTGCATGCTTTGCATGTGCTGCACCGCCCCGCCCCTGGAAAAAAGTTCAGGCTCAGGATTTATTTTTGCTTTAACCCCTGCAATTGTCCAGATCTAGAAGAGATTTTGGGCTGCCAATGGTTTTTTAAAATTTTTTTATAAATATCAATACTGAAATAATTAAAGCAGTTTCAATACACTCAGTATTGATACAGTGGTAACAGCTGTGCTTTCTCACTTTCTTCTCCTTGACAGAGATTTGACAGTGTGTACATTTTCATTAAATAAGTATATGCTGTTTTAACGCTAGTGCTTTACATACATTAATTTATTTGTGATGGCCCGCTGCAATATCAACATTGACCGCCACAAATACATTTTCCCATTTAGATTATGGGAGTATCCAGAACTTATTCCTAAATGACAACAATTAGCCTTTCTATTAAGCCTTTGACAAAATCATATCGCTACATTCAAAGCTGTGTTGGTTGAAAGTCATTTCAACCTCATAGTATCATTATTTATGTGATGCAATCGTTTAAATTATCACAGAAGTACTAGGATAAAAGTTTATATAATTTTATAAAATATAAAATGGATGTCTTCGGTAGAGATTAAAATACAGTAAATCACCCTTTGAAAATAACTTGGTGCTTCAAATAACAACTGTATCGATAAAATTGTTTTGCCACTAGGTGGTGACAATTCAATAACAAACACATTTTTAAGTAATTTTTTTATTCAAGAGATAAAAAAAAAATGCTTTGACCTGTATAGTGTTCTTTCATCTTAAATGTGTGCTCAAGCATCATTTTGTGTACAGTATTCAACAGTAAATCAGGATGTAACTCTTGGGGCCCTATTTTAACGATCTAAGCGCATGGTCTAAAGTGCATGGCGCAGGTGCACTTAGGGCATGTCCGAATCCACTTTTGCTAGTTTAACGACGGGAAAAATGTGCGCCCGGCGCAGGGTCTAAAAGGGTTGTACCTATTCTCTTAATGAGTAATGGGTGTGTTTTGGGCATAACGTGCAATAAACCAATCAGAGTCTCATCTCCCATTCCCTTTAAAAGCCAGTTGCGCTCGCACCATGGCAGATTCGCTATTTACATGGTGGAATTTGCAAGCGGAAAAACTGAACGCTTCTCCAGAGAGGAAACAGATCTGCTTGTGTGTGAGGTTAAAGCGCGCGAGCAGACCATCTACGGGACAAGCCGGAATCCACACATTTTTATCTTTATTCACACAATAATAATCTTTTACATTGTAATCCTTTTATTTTTAATATTTGGCATGTTTGTGTGCTGCTGCGTGTCCCTGTGTGTGTAATAAGCAGAGTGAACGTGCATTGTGCACCCGCATATAGGTGCATATTACTAACGCGTTCTTTAAATATCAGCGTTCTTTAAATTTCTTTAAATAAGGTTTCATTTGGTCAGTGGCGCAGTTTATTTCAGATGCCTCAAAATAATAACGCGCCAACAATGTGCCTGAACACACCTCGTTTCCAGACCAGCACGCCCAAGGGCGCACAAATGGGCGCAAATGCATTTGCTATTTAAACAACGTGGCACAGGACGTGAAAATAACAGCTCGTGCTGAAACTAGCAATAAACACGTGCGTCGCGCCTGGCGCCGCATTGCGCCAGTTGTATGATAGGGTCCTTGCTATTTTAAATATACTTAGGAAATGTAATATTATAAATATTTAACAGTGCATATATAGTACAATAGCAATATATTTATGTCTTATATTTTACATTATTATTATTACTGTATTGTTTTATAATCCCACTCAGAGCTATCCGGCCTGAGGAAACTGTGTTTCAGTTACTAAGCAAGAACACTGACTATGGTCAGAAGTAAATGAACTTAGATACTTTTCAAATTTTATGCCCTCAGTAGTGTGGCAGTTGTTCCTTTTGGTATGTAATGTATATAATTTTTTATAAGCATTGTATACAAGTTAGAAGTTCCAGTATTGTGACAACACTAACTTGAACACCTAAGATCCACAAAACAATTCTTAGATTAAAGATGAAATAAATCTCATTTATTGACTTTAGATAGGCATATCAAAAGTTCTGGGCTAAGCAAGAAAGCCATGTTTGCTGAAATCTTGAAATAATTAGCTGATCCACTGAATTACAGTTTGCAGTGCAATAGCTTAGTTTGGTTTAGTTTTTTTGCACAAATATAAAGAGGGCCATGTGTCAAGACCATGAAGACGCACCAGAGGAGAGGGCCATGTGTCAAGACCATGAAGACGCACCAGAGGAGAGGGCCATGTGTCAAGACCATGAAGACGCACCAGAGGAGAGGGCCATGTGTCAAGACCATGAAGACGCGCCAGAGGAGAGGGCCATGTGTCAAGACCATGAAGACGCACCAGAGGAGAGTGCCATGTGTCAAGACCATGAAGACGCACCAGAGGAGAGTGCCATGTGTCAAGACCATGAAGACGCACCAGAGGAGAGTGCCATGTGTCAAGACCATGAAGACGCACCAGAGGAGAGGGTCATGTGTCAAGACCATGAAGAAGCGCCAGAGGAGAGGGCCATGTGTCAAGACCATGAAGACGCACCAGAG
>NW_015624626.1:0-990 GCF_001515625.1 Sinocyclocheilus rhinocerous | reverse complement strand
AAATGCAAAAAAAATAATAAAATGCAAATTAATGGACACTTCGAAACAAGTTAGAAAATGTCCATTGTCACATTGTCCAAGCGTCATTATACTACTTATTAATACATTTATTCTTATTTTTATTAGTAGTAGTATTGTTTGTGTATTTTTTATTTTAATGTATATTTTAATATTTTGGTGAAAATAATTAACAATTAGTAATTATTAGGGGTGTAACGATTCACTCGATTACAAACCCTGACTAACGATTCACTCGTTTTCTCGATGCATCGATTACAAACCCTGACGATGCAATGCATCGATCTTGAAACATGGATTTTTTAATCGTGAATCGCCGATTTCGGACAGTAATTGATTTAAAACGCTAAGAATCGAATGAATCGCGATTTCTATAGTGATTCAATGCTTTCAAAATATATACACATTAAATTACTACAAGCAGGAATTAATGGAGAGCTTGAACAGTGTTCGTGCCTCGCATCTCTCCTTCACGCGCTGCACTGTTTACCGCCTGCAGTGACTGTCACGGGATTGTGCTCGCGCTACGTTCGTCTCACTGACGCAGCTGATGTGTGATGATCTCTCCTTAGTACTCGTGGCCAGTAATGCTAAAGTGAAGTAGTTTTGCTTTTCTGTAGTTTTTCAATGGCTCTCGGTCATACCGGCTACATTACCTGAGCAGTCGAAGGCTCAATGGCTCTCGGTCATACCGACGACATTACCTGAGCAGTCGAAGGCTGCACATTTATTGCATGGACGGAGCAAAAATGTGTCTAAAGCATACGCACAGTTCCATTGAATGATAAATGCGTTTTAACAATGTCCTTCAACCGAATGTATGAAGGAAACTGTTAAAATAACCACAGCTTTAACAACAACCTTGAAATAAGAGCGCGAGGTTTATCTGATAATCAGATGCATATAGCATTCGTTGCTAGCAAACATACATCAGGCGCGTTTTCTTTCAGGATCATCATTCGCCGATGGAGA
>NW_015624625.1:0-1538 GCF_001515625.1 Sinocyclocheilus rhinocerous | reverse complement strand
AAATCAGACCTTCAGAAAGCAGATGTCATTGTCTTTCATCATCTCTTCTGTGTCTTTGATTGTGTGTGCAAGAGCTGAGATGTGTCTTTTGATCTCCTCCAGCTTCTCCTTCATCAACTGCTTCTTCTGCTCCTCTTCCTCCCTCAGTGCAGTGATTGTAGCTTTTTCTTCATTTCTGAGAAACTGATGAAGCTTCTCAAACTGCTCTCTAATCTGACTCTGTGTGCTCAGCTTGAAACTGAAATCAAATCACATTCACTTAAAACGACGCAAATGATTCTGCAGCAGCATGAAGCATGAGTGGGTAAGTGTGGGTTACTAATTACTAATCATGCATGCAAGTAGCATCTGCCTTAATTAATTCACTGTATTTGGTGCTGCTGAGTGGTTTGCGATTGTAGCTCTGTGTAGCTTCGCTTTTCTGTTAAATATCTATCTTACTATCACTCTCTGTTGTTTAAAGTGATAAACTATAACTTAATTTCCACAATTTTTCTGATATTATCTATCAAACTAGTCTGACAAATTTGATCATTCGCTTTTAAGCTAAAGCCGCGAGTGCAGCGCGTTAGCATTCGTTAGCCGGTTAGCTTGTCATTCGCGTTTCCATTCGCATTTCTATTTGCATCTATTACTGTTTTATTTTTTTTCTCCATCCATTTCTTTTCTCTCTCGCTCTGTTTTTCACGAGTTCATCAAACAGCAGTGCTAAGTCAGAATCATTCATCAATCACAGTGAGTAATGGATTCTTCTCCTGCTATTGTTGTTTGCACCGCTTGCCACATGCATAGTTTATCTCTCTCTGTCAGCGATGAGGGATGTATAGTTTATCTCTCTCTGTTGGCGACGAGGGATTCTCATGTGATAAATGCAGGGAAATAGTTAGGCTGACAGAGAAGATTTCAGAATTAGAGACACGCATCCAAACTTTAATTGAGGACAGTAAGAATGTGAGGGCTCTAGATACGGCTTTGGATGCGACTAGCTCAGGGAGTCCTGTACATTGTTCGGTTCCGGTAACAGAGCCTCCGCAGCAGGGCAACTGGGTGACTGTGAGGCGGCATAGTCGCGGGTCAAAACACAGCTCTACCGTTCCGATCAAAACATTAAGCAGGTTCTCCCCACTCAGTGACGCACCCGCTGAGAAACCTGATCAAAGTGCTCTAGTTATTGGTGATTCTATTGTACGGAACGTGAAAATAGAGACACCAGCCACCATAGTCCAATGTTTACCGGGAGCCAGAGTGCCTGACATCTTGGCAAATTTAAAAGTGCTGGCTAATGCTAAACGTAAATACAGTAAGATTGTTATTCACGCCGGCGCTTATTATGTTCGACTTCGCCAGTCGGAGATCACTAAAAAATAATGTTAATGAGGTGTGTGAACTTGCAAGTACAATGTCAGACACTGTAATATGCTCTGGTCCCCTCCCTGCTTACCGTGGTGATGAGATACATAGCAGACTTTCATCACTCAATGGCTGGATGTCTTAGTGGTGCCCGCAGAATAACATAGGTTTCATAGATAATTGGACGA
>NW_015624624.1:0-831 GCF_001515625.1 Sinocyclocheilus rhinocerous | reverse complement strand
CTCAACAATTTGTTTAATCAGAAAGTCCAATCAACAATATTATGGTCTCTTCAGGAAGTCAACAACAATTTTGATAATTTCAATACACCAGAAGTGTGAATATAAGATTGCATACTTTCAATTCTTTGATGAGGTCTCCTGCATGTTCCCCAATAAATTCTATAATGCAGCTGATGACCACCTCTCGTCATAAACAGAACACTGCTCACCTAAAAAAAAAAAAAAGAGCAGAGAGGTTAATTTAGTGGTGTAAAACAGGGGTGCAAAAAATGTCAACAGGTGAGCAACAAACTGTATAAGCCACTCCCAAGGTGTTTTTGCCTCCACAATATTTTGTTCCTTGCTACTTTCACCATTTGGCTTGATCACATGGGCTAAAAAACAGATGAAGTAAATTTTTTGTAAATTTTATAAATTAAACAGTGCTTGAATCTATCAACAGAGGTTGTTGAATAAAAACCTACCGACACTGTATTGTCCTCTGTACAACTGATTTACATTTGAAACTGAAGTTGTTACTAGAATTGAAATTGAACTTGTATATAAATAAACATGACTTATTGAATATTTTATTTGAAAGTCCATGAAATTAACTCAAGGCAACAAAACATAACCTCACTGAACTGTTGTCACACATAAATGCATGTCAGCTTTTTTTGTTTGAGAACCTAAATATCATCACGTTTAATATTTAATTTACAGTAGAAGGGGAAGTACTACCTGCTGATCATGAAGAAAAATACAAGAATAAACAATTCCTCTCACCCTTACGTAAAACAACAAGTGGCCAAATGGCTTGCATTTTAAACTGTACCTTCAGTAGTTCCATCT
>NW_015624623.1:672-968 GCF_001515625.1 Sinocyclocheilus rhinocerous | reverse complement strand
TTCTATTCATTTACACTTTGTTAGCAACAGACGTAATAGATTTAAAGGGTTAGTTCACCCAAAAATGAAAATTAGGCTGGGTTTTACTCACCCCCGAGGCATCCTAGGTGTATATGACTTTCTTCTTTCAGACGAATCCAGTCGGAGTTATATAAAAAATTGTCTTTGATCTTTCAAGCTGTTTAATGCCACTCAGCGGTTGTTGCATTGCTTCAGTCCAAAAGAACTTAAATAAAAATCGCCCATCCATAAAAAAAAAAGTGTCTCACACGGCTCCGGGGGGTGAACAAAGACCT
>NW_015624623.1:0-379 GCF_001515625.1 Sinocyclocheilus rhinocerous | reverse complement strand
ATTAGAAGTACAAACCGAGGATTTGTAAAGAAGAATGTCGGAGGATTTCGATATAAGCCAAGAGGAGACTGGTTTTCCTTTGCTAAAGTAAGGAAACTTTGCTTCCTTTGCTCCTGTTAACAAATGTTGGTTTTCACGAGACTCACCGGCGCATGCGCAACGCTGACCTCATATGTCATGCTCCCGGAACTGCTTCCGTGTACAACTGTTGGCGCAAACTACATTAAAGTGATTATTACGTTTTATATATGGATATTTTTCTTACAAAAACACATCGATTCGCTACAGAAGGCCTTTGTTCACCCCCACCCGGAGCCGTGTGAGACACTTTTTTTTGAAAATAGGCTTATTGGAAGTTACCTAGCTGGGGACTATTTTC
>NW_015624622.1:825-916 GCF_001515625.1 Sinocyclocheilus rhinocerous | reverse complement strand
CTCTGATTTTCACCGCAATGTCTGAACTGTCCTGAGCGCGTTCGCCTCTTCTTCTTCAGCCTGCGCGTGAGGCGTCGTCTTCTTCTTGCTT
>NW_015624622.1:0-789 GCF_001515625.1 Sinocyclocheilus rhinocerous | reverse complement strand
GCGGATCGCAGACTTATAAGTGCATTACCGCCACCTATCTCTCAACCATTGACCATTGACACTCTATCTACAATCTCAATTAGGAGTGTCAATGGCCCATTTGATAGGTGGCGGTAATGCACTTATAAGTCTGCGATCCACCGTAAAGCAAGAAGAAGACACCTCACCTGCAGGCTGAAGAAGAAGAGGCGAATACAGCAGTCATAAAATGTAAAACAGTAATGAAAGTGTAGAATTACGAGAAATTGCTGGAACCATTGCTGCCAGTACTTCACCGTAAAATTACAGAACAGTCATAAAACCGAAAACAGTACTTAAACTGTAAAATTACAGTAAATCGCTGGAACCATTGCTGCCAGTACTTTACTGTGAATTTACAGCACAAATGTAAAATGGAAAAACGGTGGCAAAACTGTAAAATTACAGTAAATGGCTGGAAAAACTGCTGCCAGTATTTTACTGTAAATTTACGGGGAAATTTTTTACAGTGATAAATGCATTATTCACTCATAATTACAAATTAAGCTTTTGATGTGATTTAAACTTTAAAGGGGTCATATGATGCGATTTCAAGTTTTCCTTTCTCTTTGGAGTGTTCTTGGTGCATAAAGAAGATCTGTAAAGTTGCAAAGACTAAAGTCTCAAATCCAAAGAGATATTCTTTATAAAAGTTAAGAGTCAGCCATGCCTACCTAAAACGGCTTGTTCTAACATGCCCCCACATGTCTACGTCTATATGTGGAAATATTAGCATAATGCTGCCCAAATGTTCACACAAAGAAAGAAGGC
>NW_015624621.1:0-953 GCF_001515625.1 Sinocyclocheilus rhinocerous | reverse complement strand
ACTGCAATAGTAAGAGTTTTTATTTATTTGTTTAATTGGTATATTAAAAATAAGGTAAAAAATAATATTTTGTTAATAATAATAAAAAAATATGAACTTTGTTTTATTATTATTTAAATGATAATAAATGCATTAAAAATGGTACAATTGCTGTAAAATAAAAAGTCAGTATTTTAATTCTACTACTACTAATAATAATAAATATTGAATTTTATTTTATATTACAATAGAAACATTTCAATTGTAACAGTTATATTGAATTTTATTTTATATTACAATAGTATCATTTCAATTGTAACAGTTATGTTATTATCTTATAAATAACAATAAAATTCATATTTTGGTTAATATTATTAATAAATACTGACATTTTATTAAATAAATATTGCAATAATATTATTGCAATAATGTTTTTTTTTTATTGATTTTTTAATTGTTGTAATTTAAATAATACAATTATAATTAATATAATTTATTTTTCTTATTTTTGGTTTTTATGATTATTAAAATCACAACATATTTCTTTATTTCTTATCATATTTGTTATAATTTACATTATAGTAATAGCCTAAATAATATTTTTTTATTGTTAAATACTATTGCAGTAATCATATTGCACTGTAAAATAAAATGTCAGTATTTAATAATAATTCTTATTATTTTATTGCTTTATTATAACAATAAAGAAATATTATAATTGCAGATAATAACTTCATTTTATTGTTTTATTATAACATTAAAGAAATGTTATAATTTTATCAATACTCTCATACTGTAAAATAAACAAGTGAGTATTTAACATTAACCAAAATATTAATATTATATTTTTATTATTTAAATGAAAAGTTATTACTACATTAATCCTGTTCCACTGTCAAATAAAAAGTCAGTATTTATTATATTTATTAACAGACTAATATTAACAAAATATTATTTTTACTTTATTTTAAATA
>NW_015624620.1:0-859 GCF_001515625.1 Sinocyclocheilus rhinocerous | reverse complement strand
ATACAGGAACTATTCCAGCCGTTCATGCCAGACTGGGGAGAGAGGCAGGGCCAGATTAACAATAGGGCTAGGTGGGGCTGAAGCCCCAGGGCCCGAGCAACGAGGGGGCCCGTGATTGGCTGTGGAGTAGATTGACTGAAGCGCCAATCGCCAAAGCCCCACCACGCCCCCACTTATTAGCGCTATTATTTAGTGGAGCTTTGCCGTAAATTCCATGTATTACCATTAGATATTGAAACGTCACGTTTGAATTTGGTTTACCAATCAAATGCATTTATTCTGTATTTGACTTTTGAACAAACTGTACGCGTATCTATCAGGTGATCGCTGCGCCTGATGTCCGCATTCACCTCCACTCTTCACTTCGTTCTGGCATAATCTGGAAATGGTCACGCAAAGAACAATCTTCGATAAGTAAAAATGTCAGCTATTAAAAAAAAAAAATGTGAGAGAGGGGCTCAAAAAAAGAAAAACGTAAAAGACAAACAGCAGATAAAACATAGTCAGTAAAATCCCCAGCTATCAGGTTATTTTACTAAAGATGATGATGGAGTAGATAGTTGTGAAACAGCAAGTGGACCGGGCACATGGAGCAGATAAAAACAGCGCCATCGTCCACACAGATTTTAGGTTAGTTTGAGTATTAACTTGATGGATGTATTTGGCTTTTTGTGTTTGAACAAACTCTATATATTCGCTTAAGGGTTGGGAAATAACCCGGTAGAAAAATGCCAATCGTTTTGTGCGTCATGAAAGCTTAAACGCGTTTTAAGCATTGTGGTTTAAAAACAAATGGTTTTAAAGTATTCATGTACATTAAGCAGCGGGCAGAATTCTTGTTGGTAAATGCGCGCGTTAA
>NW_015624619.1:0-1390 GCF_001515625.1 Sinocyclocheilus rhinocerous | reverse complement strand
GTGACTCGTGCAGTCGCCAAATTAAATATCGATTGGCCAGCCAAGTAACAGTATGCAAGCAAATTAAGTAAATTAGACGAGCGTTTTCTGAAATCCAGATCACAGCCTTCACGACGGGGCCTTCCGTTTTTCCCGATCTCCATGCTGAGGTGTCAAGATCGTGGGAGAAACCGTACTCATCCCGTATTTACAGACCCACAGTCTCAAATTCTTCAAAAGAACATCGTGGGGCTGAATGATAAGGTATATGGGGCGATGCCAGTGGTGGAGCAGACGCTTGCGAGCTATCTCTCCCCATCCTCAGCATCGTCCCTGAAGGCCCCGAAGCTTCACACCAGGCCCGTTAGGCTGACATCGAGTCTGGTTGGGAAAGCTTATACGGCGGCAGGTCAGGCTGGCACATGTTTGCACACCATGGCGGTGTTACAAGCATATCAGGCTGACCTGCTCAAGGACCTGGATGACGGAGGAGGAGGATTCCGACGTAGTAGCAGAACTGCGTCGGGCAACAGATTTGTCCCTCCGGGCCACCAAAGAAACGGCCAGAGCTATCAGCCGTTCAATGGCAGCTATGGTGGCCACGGAACGGCATCTGTGGTTGAATCTGTCTGAAATGCAAGATAACGACAGATTCTTCCTCCTAGACGCCCCGCTATCGCCCTCTGGCCTTTTCGCCGACGCAGCCAACACTGTCGTCGACCCCGCTCTCACCCTCTGGCCTTTTCGGCGACGCAGTCAACACTGTCGTCGATAGGTTTCAGGAGGCGAAGAAGCAAGCGGCGGCGTTCCAACGTTTCCTCCCTCGTCACTCCCAGGCCCATGGGGCTGCTGAGCGGGAGCAGCCCAAGCCGTCAATCTCCTCGTATCGCCAGTCTCAAAAAAAAAAAAGTGAAAAAGTGAAAAGTGACGTGTGGCCAAGTATGGTGACTCATACTCGGAATTAGTGCTCTGCATTTACCCATCCAAAGTACACACACAGCAGTGAACACACACACACCGTGGACACACACCCGGAGCAGTGGGCAGCCATTTATGCTGCGGCGCCCGGGGAGCAGTTGGGGGTTCGGTGCCTTGCTCAAGGGCACCTCAGTCGTGGTATTGAAGGTGGGAGAGAGCGCTGTACATTCACTCCCCCCCCCTACAATCCCTGCCGGTACGAGACTCAAACCTGCAACCTTTGGGTTACGAGTCCGACTCTCTAACCACGAACCCGCAACCTTTGGGTTATGAGTCCGACTCTCTAACCATTAGGCCACGACTTCCCCAAAAACAGAGCGTTGCAACCCGCACCCCTCCACAGAAAGATCGGGGGTCGGGGCAAAGCTCTCAGTCGGGGTCGTCAAGGCCAAAAACGGATCTGCGGACCGTTATTTTGTCTAAGAGGACCTCG
>NW_015624618.1:0-497 GCF_001515625.1 Sinocyclocheilus rhinocerous | reverse complement strand
GGTCCGGTATACAGTAAAAACTGCCTGAACTCTGTTGCCTTCCACTTATCAATTTCTCTCAGTGCCCTTGTTTTCTCCTATCAATTTCTCTCAGTGCCCTTGGTTTCCGTGCAAACTCCATGGGCACACTTCTCTGAGCATTTATCAATCTTTCTGACAATGTGTTTATTTGAAATCCTGACAGCCTACAAGTCAGAGGACCCATCTTCAGCCACAAGAGAAGAAGCCGTCTCATGTTTCCGAGGCACACAAGGTGCATGTAGTCGAGGGGGAAACCAGAGACCATGTCTAGGGATGTTTCTTCAAGAGGTGATGGACCATGATGATGATCAGCATCTGTCTTGTTTCTGAAACTCTCATTAGTTCTTAAAGGTATGCCAATTCTTGGAAATGTCATTCTATTTTCTAGGTACAAACCATCCTGTGTGCATTTTTCACATCTGTGATAGCCCGTGTGACCTTTAACATTTTTCAGGAATGCACGGGCAGGTGCATCG
>NW_015624617.1:0-562 GCF_001515625.1 Sinocyclocheilus rhinocerous | reverse complement strand
GATGGCCTCCATAGCCGTTACAGGACAGGCAGAGAATTCACAGACAGCCTCCATAGCCGTTACAGGACTGGCAGAGAGTTCCTGCTCCAGCCTGGTGGTCTTCTAACCTGCTCTGGTGGTCTTCTGTTCCGCCTGCTCTGCCCTGGTGGGCTTCTGTCCCGTCTGCTCCGCCCTGGTGGGTTCCTGCTCCGTCTGCTCCACCGTGGAGGTCTTCTGCTCCGCCCCGGTGGGCTTCTGTCCCGTCTGCTCCGCCCTGGTGGGTTCCTGCTCCGTCTGCTCCGCCGTTTAGGTCGTCTGCTCCGCCCTGGTGGGCTTCTGTCCTGTCTGCTCTGCCCTGGTGGGCTTCTGTCCAGTCTGCTCCGTCGTGGTGGTCTTCTGCTCTGTCTGCTCCGGCCTGGTGGTCTTCTGCTCCTGCTCCGGCCTGGTGGTCTCCTGTCCTGCTCTGGTGGTCTTCTGCTCCGCCGTGGGGATCTTTGGACCCGTCTGCTCAGCTGTGGTGGTCCTCATCTCCACCTGCTCTGCCGGCTCCACCCTGGTTCTCTGCTCCGCCCTGGCTTCCTGC
>NW_015624616.1:380-508 GCF_001515625.1 Sinocyclocheilus rhinocerous | reverse complement strand
CCGGACGCTCCTTCGTCGAATCCGCCGGCCGTTCCTCACTCAAGCTGCCGGCCGCCGCTCCGCCGTGTCCGCCGTGTGTTTCGTTTTGAAAGCGAAACTACTTTGTTTGGCCTTCCAAAAGAGGACAC
>NW_015624616.1:0-224 GCF_001515625.1 Sinocyclocheilus rhinocerous | reverse complement strand
AGAGTAGACTACAATGCCGGCTGTTCTGACTCACAGACTGTAAGTACGTTTTCATTTAAAGGATTTGCCACTGACGATTCAAACGCGAGTTTTTAGCAGTGTAGAGTAGCGCTTGTTGTTTGTCATTTCTCCGATCACAAATGCAGACATGGTTGTATGTTTACGCGGTGCAATGCAACGCAACGCGGCGCGATGCAACGCAACGCGTAAAAAGACAGTATAAG
>NW_015624615.1:367-642 GCF_001515625.1 Sinocyclocheilus rhinocerous | reverse complement strand
TTTTCACATAATTTACCTTTATTCTACACCGATCTGTCCCTTCTCCCATAAACGCGCTGATCATGTCCTGCTTTTATGAAGCCCCTTCCTCAGAAATACGTGATGGGCTCAGATTGGTTAGCTAGTACAGCGTGTTGTGATTGGCTAAACCGCCTCTAGGGCAACGTCCCGCCCCTCAGCTCAGCAGCATATGCTCCGGTTGTATTGTAAACAATGGCATTGTCAATATTGCTTATCAGTTTGAGCCCGATTGAGACGCAGAGGATATTAGTGAA
>NW_015624615.1:0-147 GCF_001515625.1 Sinocyclocheilus rhinocerous | reverse complement strand
AACGCTTCTCATAGCTATGTGAAAATAAGTGTATAAATGGAACAGTTCATTGTTGGAGCTGAGCTGATGATCTGAGTGAGAGATTGAGAGATAGAGAGAGAGAGAGATGCAGCAAAGCAGAGCGTGTGCAGAGCAGGGGACGCGAGG
>NW_015624614.1:4776-6377 GCF_001515625.1 Sinocyclocheilus rhinocerous | reverse complement strand
ATTAAAATAGAATAGAAAGTGTTAAAGTTAGAGGGTCAAATAAAGATTATTTATTTTAGCAGTTTATAGATTAAAGTCCACATATCTTACACACATTAATAGCTTTGTTAATAGATATGTAAGAAGTGTGTAAGACATGTGGAGTTTAGTGTTAAAAGAATGGTTGTGATAAGTGCAGAACGTTGAAATTAATGAAAAGTGAGTATTATGTACAATACTCGCATTAAGAAACTTTGTTGAAGTTATCAACAAACCCTGCCAGGACATTTCCTCATGTGACAGACAGAACATTAGGTTAATTTATGCACGAAAAATGAACCGTATGGGGCGTGGCCCCGCCTTGCCCCAAACTGATTGGAACACCATGACGTGGGACGTCATGACTTAGTCGGCCCACTTAAAACCAAATGTCACGAACAGATTCAGGGCTCTTTCGCCTTTGTGTTGATCGCGCTCCAGCTTGCGCACCCTCACCGCACCATCACGCGATCAGGCCATCCAGAACGCCAAACACTCCATTAAAGCTTCGTGACTACCGAAATCTTCAAAGTCTAAAGCCACGTAAATAAACTCTCAGAAGAACTTCAAGCACCACAACATCCGTAGCCAAGGCAACCGACTTCCGAAGCTCCTCCGTTACAAGGCAAACCTCCATTCATCACCACGTGAATCCCAAAGACGTCATCAAGGAAGATCGCCGGCCAATCAGCAACGCCGGGACTCCCTCAGCCAGAAAAGGAAACCCCGCTCTCCAGTGCAAACACAAGTAACAAACAAAATCTTCTATCTGCTGAAACCGGTGCTGAATTGATCTTAAGCAGTAAAGATAAGCCAAATCTCTGCTTTGTGATTCTATAAAGAATATCTCTTTGGATTTGAGACTTTGGTCTTTGCAACTTTACAGATCTTCTCTAGTAACAAACTGTCACGGAACACTGAGAGAAGACAAGGTTAGATCCATGTGCAGAATGTTTATTAATGTACAAATAATCAGAACAGAACAAAAACATGGCAAAAGGTAATCAAAACACAGGGAACAAGAAACAGGATGTAACTAAATCAATACTGCCGCAAAGACAGACAGATTGAGCATGGAATAAATAGTGATGGGATGATGAGTAAATTACCTACAGGTGATCATGATCAGAACAGAAAGACTAGCAAAGGACTATGGGAAACAGAGTTCAAAACATGTAACAGTGAAACGGGAAGAGCGCCCTCAGGGCACTACAACCACAAACACTGTGACATAACCCCCCCTCCAAGTGGCCAGTCCAGGGCACCACAACCAGACACTGTGACATTACCCCCCCTCTACGGAGCGGATACCAGACGCTCCACCAGAAAACATAAAAGTTCAGGAGGGAGGTGGAACTGGGGCGGACTAGGGGGAGGGATGGCAGGCCAGGACCATGCAATGGAAGGGGGTCAGGGGACGGAGGTAGACCAGGGTATGAGAGCGGAACCGACAGGATGGAAGGCCAAGGCAGGGCCGGCAGGATGAACCAGCAAGGCCCCAACCGTACAGGAACCCCAGCAGATAGCCAGGACGGAGCTGGAGGAATGAGCCAGTGAGGCTCCTGCCAAACCAGGACCCAGGC
>NW_015624614.1:0-3566 GCF_001515625.1 Sinocyclocheilus rhinocerous | reverse complement strand
GTGTATTTTAAAGTTAAAACTTTGCCGAGATTTTGTTACCTAGCTCGTAGCTTAAATCATCACTAACAGTTATTATGACCTTGGCCAGGGCATAATATAAATATCCAAATTGTTAAGATATACTGATGTTAAACGTTTCGCTGGACGAACAGTTGATAACGTGTAAACTATCAATTTTGGAATCAGTTCTAATCAAGTTGACTCCGAATCTTTAGATTAAAATTTCTGAAAAGAGCTAATTTCATTACACATACTGTATATACATACAGTCTGCAGGGAATGAGAATTACGGAGTGGAGTGCCAAAAGTCTAGTGGTTACCACTATTTCTTAGACCGCAATCTGAGAGAATCATTTAGTTATCACTTTGGTTTGATTTTATCTGCTTAAGAAGATTTTCCACTAGTTCAGCAAGAAGGAGATTGTTGTACTTGCATTTGGGTGCTCCTGTGAGTGGGAGTTTTCCTCGATGGGAGAAGAGGGAATCTGGCAGAGGGAATCACGGTGTCACTGATTGGTTAGCGATCGGTTCTCGTGATGTCTTTGGGAAACACACTCGGTGGTGGATGGACCGTTGGGAGTGCCGGATGGAGCTTCAGATGTTGGTTGCCGGGTTACGCAGTGTGATGTGCTAAAAACTTCTGAGAGTCTGAGTTTGCGAGACGCAAAGACATTGAAGATTTTCAGAGAAATCTTGAAGAGTCGCGAAACTTTAACGGTCTGGAGAGTTCTGGATAGCAAGAATGCTTGCTTGGTCGAGCATTTGAGTGAGCAAGTGAGCACAAGCGAACGAGCGTTCAAGCAACGAATTGCTCACAGTGTCACGTAAATGATCCTTTTCCTGTAACTTTTACATGGATTTATGCATTGCGGTCATGAAGTAACACTCAACCATCTATGGCCTAAATGGTTCCAGACAAAAGGGAGTTCTCTGTTCTCCTAAATGGATTAGCTTTATCCCCTGAAGGGATAAAAGCCAGGCGTGATCCAATCGTCGTTGACAATCGTCAATCAGTTTTACAACTTTGTGATGGCTGTGTTGGGGAATCTTTAGATTCTGTTTGGAATGTGTTTATTCAGCAGCTTTGGTGGGTCTGTTCTGCAGGGGCCCTACAAGATTTTTACATTTCATTTCTTTAATTGCAGTTGGTGTCAGTTCATCATTCTTGTTGGATGGTCAATTTAGCTCAAAGGGAATTAACTATGATTTTATATAGTTAATTCCCTGATCACGGAGTCGGTCTGTGATTCATTGAACAGGCCATTTACATCAAGTCTGCAATGGATATTAATATCCAAAGTATAATGAAAACATTATTTATTAGCATGTTAACAAGATCGGCAGTTTAAGACATTAACTTGTAACAAGATGCTTCTCTTTTCTAGATAAATAAGACTTTATTGGACTAATCAAAGACATATAAACTAATCTAACATATAAACACACGCACTCACACATTCACAGAAGTTGCAGAAATAGAGAAAGTGAGAAAAGAATGAGTTCAAGTGAGTGAAAATGTGAAATCCCCAGTTTATTGTAACATATGCAATTTTTAGACCTGAACAACCATCAATCATTTAATTAACCCTCGCAATGAGTTTCTCATTGAAGCTATTAAACTTCATATTAAATGCACCAGTTCAGCTAGAATCTGGAGGTTTACTTGCATTGCCTGTGTTTATAGGGATTCCCTTTTTGTGGTGTCCTTGCAGAAAGGGGTTTCCCAAGGTTGTTGATTTGCTGGAGGTCTAGTAGTCGTCCGGTGTGACGTCTTGGTGAGCCAATCATTGGGCGTCGTTTGTTGAAGAATGTTGCAGAGTTGTGGGCTGGTTGAAGTTCACAGATGAGGTCGAACTCGAAGACACTGCTTTACGGCAAAACTTAACTCAGAACACGAAATTCTCATTGGAAAAGAAAAGAAAAATGTGAGAATGAGACCAGATGGCTTATCTCCTCATGATGGTAGAGGAGCAGCAGGCATGAAGGCCAGGAAGCCCAGCAGCCCAAAATGGTGACAAAGGCGCACTTGAACGAACAACATTCCAATGGTTACTGACACGACTTGTTCATGTCATGGGGTTTTAAACTCGGCTGTTAGACATATCCCTAATGGTGTTTTGACCAATTAGACATTATCTTAGCTAGGGGTGCTACTACGGAATTAGTGCTCTGCATTTATCCCATCCAAACTGCACACACACAGCAGTGAACACACACACACCGCGAACACACACCCGGAGCAGTGGGCAGTCATTTTTGCTGTCATTTTGTCATTTTGCCCGGGGAGCATCGCCCGGGGGTTCGATGCCTTGCTCAAGGGCACCTCAGTCGTGGTATTGAAGGTGGGAGAGAGCGCTGTACATTCACTCCCCCCCACCTACAATCCCTGCCGGTACGAGACTCGAACCCCGCAACCTTTGGGTTACGAGTCCGACTCTCTAACCATTAGGCCACGACTTCCCCTCAATATACTTTCATAATGAGCATCTGGTATCTGCCGTAGGCATTATTTGGAGGAGGTAATCATCCAGCTCTCTCCAAAAACAAGTCTTTAGTTTGGCTTCATTTCAGTGAATTTGGTGGCACAGCTTAGTAAAGTCCTCAACACAATCGTCCACCGGTTGCGCTTACTGGTAGAGTGATAATAGTTTGTCCTATGCCACTAGATCCATGTTAATGGGGCCGGTCTTCTGTTATGGGTGGTTGTTGTATAAAGCACACAATGCAGGAGAAGAGAAACAAAATATACTTTAATAATAAATCCACAGGGAATACATATAATTACAGGAGAATACCAAAAAAAACAAAAAAAAAACATGTTTAATATTGAAGAGACTGGATAAAGAACTGAACTAAACAGGGAGTATAAATACACAGAGTAAATTAAGCAAATAAACAGGAACTGTTTAACAGAATTATTAACTAGTGAGCAAGGAGACTAACTAGGAAACCAAGCAAGCAAATGGGAACAGAGAGAAAACTAAACCAAAACAGAACACGAGAGAATATACACATGACACTTCCATTATATGGACCCAAATATATATATATATAAATAAATAATACAGTTTGGAACAACATGGGTTGAGAAGGTAAATGATGACAGAATTTTCATTTTTGGTGGTGTAAAATATTTGTACTTCTTCTGTATGTGGTATTTATTTTTAGAGACTTGCAGTTTATTGTTTTTGAAAAATGTGAGATGTAAATTACTGTATGTTGTTTACGGTCTTGTTAACAAACATACTTTGATGTTCATGACCTTCATTTAGGAATAGCAGTAAAATGGTTATGTGAACATGTACAAAGTCAAGGGTGTTGTTGTAATTCAGAAGCGAAGACCAAGAGACTCTTGGGTATCTTCAGCAGAGTTCTTCATTCAGAATGCGCTGTGTGGCGCTGCAGTCATCAAATGTCTAACTAAGGCAGTGATACATTGTAGTTTATATACATTAAGGGGACAGTGCTTAGAAATGGAGACAAAGCACCTGGGTGACGACCTTAAAAAAAGCATGCAAATAAAGTATTCAGGTATAGCAACCTGCCCCATTTCACCAGTCCTAATC
>NW_015624613.1:0-514 GCF_001515625.1 Sinocyclocheilus rhinocerous | reverse complement strand
ATATATAAGGTTTATTGGTTCATTAAAGGCGAAATAACACAACAATATATATCTGTTCTAGATTCAATGTAAACACTACGCTTTGGCATTACATTGTAACAATTGTCATGCCAATAAAGCACATGTTGAATTGAAAATTTAATTTAATTGACAGAAGAGAGAAGAGCACAGGTGAGAGAGACAGAGGAGAGAGCACAGGAGAGAGAGAGAGGAGAGGAGAGCACAGGAGAGAGGGAGACAGAGGAGAGGAGAGCACATGAGAGAGAGAGACAGATGAGAGGAGAGTAAAGGAGAGAAGAGCTCAGGAGAGAGAGACAGAGGAGAGGAGAGCTCAGGAGAGACAGAGACAGAGGAGAGGAGAGCTCAGGAGAGAGAGAGAGACAGATGAGAGGAGAGCTCAGGAGAGAGAGAGACAGAGGAGAGAAGAGCACAGGAGAGAGAGACAGAGGAGAGGAGAGTACAGGAGAGAAGAGCTCAGGAGAGAGAGACAGAGGAGAGGAGAGCACAGGAGAGA
>NW_015624612.1:47960-49026 GCF_001515625.1 Sinocyclocheilus rhinocerous | reverse complement strand
CTCGCTTGACACCACCATCGTCCCGCACAAGAGCTGGCTCTCCTCGAACTTTGGGTCGCAGTGGCAGGCCTCAAACGAGCCTGGGCCGCGCCCCAGTTCTCACTGCAGCAAAACTTCCATCTGTCATAACTCGTATTCCCATAAAGCATCCCTTAAAACCTCCTCAACGCGTCACTCGGTTCGATCCTCCAAGCAGTTTCACCCAGAACCATCCAATCTTATCTAACTGCTTGGAGATGATTTAAAGCTTTCCACCTCTCGTACAACCTGCCATTTCCCGAGTTCTCCCTCCTCTCAATCACATTTTTCGTTTCCTACCTTAACACCTGTAAGAACCTCCAAGCTGGTCCATCAAAGGTTATTTAAGCGGCATCCAATTTTTTTTACAAATTAATCTACGGCCCCCTCTCCTGAAATAAACAATTCTCAAACATCTCTTTTGATCAAAGGAATTCAGCACTCTCATCCTCCAAGCCCGGATGCTAGACAACCGATAACTTTAGACATTATTTCTAAATGTATCCACATTCTCCGCACAGGGTACCACTCACTTCATACCACTCGTACACTCGACGCAATATTTATACTGGCTTTTTTTGGTTTCCTGAGATGCTTGGAATTCACAATAACTTCTATTCAACTCCAGACTCCATCCAACCGTCTCCGACCTTTCCGTGCTCTACAGCGAAACTATCTCCGATTACATCAAACAAAGTAAATCAGATCAGGAAAAAGAGGTAACCACGTCTAAATTTTTTTACCTCCCGTCACCAATCCAACCGTATCAGGAACTTTTTCTTACCTCTAATTCAGAAGCTCTCAATCTACATCCCCACTTGACCCTCTTTTTGTCGATCACTGTAACCACCCCGTCACACGTTTTTGGTTTCAAAAACATCTAAAACTCACCCTCGTCCAACCAGGCATACTCGTAGAAAGATTTTCCGGCCACTCCTTCCGAATCGGGGCAGCAATACAGCAGCTCAAAAAGGCTTCTCACAGCAGCAGATCCAAGCTCTCGGTCGATGGTCATCGGACGCCTTCAAGAGCTATATCAGGACCAATA
>NW_015624612.1:43551-47948 GCF_001515625.1 Sinocyclocheilus rhinocerous | reverse complement strand
TTGGAATTCACAATAACTTCTATTCAACTCCAGACTCCATCCAACCGTCTCCGACCTTTCCGTGCTCTACAGCGAAACTATCTCCGATTACATCAAACAAAGTAAATCAGATCAGGAAAAAGAGGTAACCACGTCTAAATTTTTTTTACCTCCCGTCACCAATCCAACCGTATCAGGAACTTTTTCTTACCTCTAATTCAGAAGCTCTCAGTCTACATCCCCACTTGACCCTCTTTTTGTCGATCACTGTAACCACCCCGTCACACGTTTTTGGTTTCAAAAACATCTAAAACTCACCCTCGTCCAACCAGGCATACTCGTAGAAAGATTTTCCGGCCACTCCTTCCGAATCGGGGCAGCAATACAGCAGCTCAAAAAGGCTTCTCACAGCAGCAGATCCAAGCTCTCGGTCGATGGTCATCTGACGCCTTCAAGAGCTATATCAGGACCAATAATTTTCACAAAAAGAAAGCCCATCTAATTCTGATCAGTGAAATGAAATTTGATGCTGCCGCTGTAATGCCCTGCTTAATTTGATACTGCCACAGCAGTGCCTGCTTCATTTGATACTGCCTCTGCAGTGCCCCGCTTAATTCGATACTGCCGCTGCAGTGCCCCGCTTAATTTGATACTGCCGCCGCAGTGCCCCGCTCATTTTGATACCGCCGCAGCAGCGCCCCGCTCATTTTGATACCGCCGCAGCAGCGCCCCGCTTAATTTGATACGGCCGCCGCAGTGCCCTGTTCATTTGATACTGCCGCCGCAGTGCCCCGCTTAATTCGATAGTGCCCCGCTCATTTGATACTGCCGCCGCAGTGTCCTGCTCATTTAATACTGTCACTGCAGTGCCTCCACCCGTCGTTTCGAGCCTAATGGCTTATTCAGCATTGGCCAGGGCTCCCCCTTCCGGTGCAGCAGAGCCGCGGCTCCCTTCGGTTGTAGTGAGAGCCCTCCATCTGACGCTTTAAATCACGCCACGTATTCAGCCGCAAGAGGGACTCTCCCTTCCGGTGCAGCAGAGCCGCAGCTCCCTTCGGACGCAGTGAGCACTCACCTGGCCTTCCATCATGCTCCTTAGTCGGCGGCAGGTAGGGCTTGCCATCCAACATGGAGAGCCGCAGCTCCCGTCAAGCACCGCACGACCCCTCCCAGTCGCCCTGCCGCCCCACTTTTTCATCACGGCACGCATATTTTTGGGGGGCTACTAACAATTTTCTCTCCGGCTGCCGTCTCATGCCATTAGCTTCTTTTGGGGAGTTCTCTGGGTTCGGGCTCTATCCCGAGCTCGGAGCTCTCCCTCTGGACAGCATGCCAAATATGCTACTAATTGCTCAATCATATATGTTAGTGCGAACTCGTGAATACAATATCATACAAGTGTTAAACTGAATTATTAAGACTTTGATGTGAGACTGTGTTTAGGGTTCTTACTAATGGGGCATTTTTAAGAATTTTACCCTGTCTAAATACCCACACTTGCGGTCTTGGCCACTTGAGCGCGTGTACGTGACAGTGCATGCACAAGACTGTCCCAGATCTTAACAATGCCAAAGAGCAGTGCCCTTAACGCACATTTAACCCACACTCCGGAGCGCTATTCGAGGCTTAGTGTATCCCATCATGCATCATGTTTTGGAATAAATCGTGAGACTTTTTGCCGAGATCTCACGAAAGGTCACGGAAACCTTTCCAATGTAAGTTAAATATTAATAATTAGATATTACGAATAATTTGGTAGTAAAACAAAGGGTTGCACGTTTTATTGGTGCAAAGATAAGTATATTTATTTTGTACATCATTTGCAACTGCTTTTTATCACTTAATTAGAAGCACCACAAATTAAATTGTCATCTGTTATAGGGACTACTGAACAGACATTTAGAAGTTTATTTTAAAGTTGAAACTAAAAATAAATCTCTAAGCACTTGCATTTTTACAACACTATAAGTGTGTCCCATAAGAATTTGAAAAGTTCTACACACACTTGTGGTATTCATGCTCACTTGAACACTTGGGCCAAATACAGGAAATACGTCAAATAAGTGAAGTGAAGTGCAAAGAAGTGTGGGTATCTGGACAGGGCAAAAGTTTAAGAAACAACAAATGCTGTGCAAATTATAACAGCAGGAATGTTTGATAAAAGGGTAAAACTAACACAGACCTACTGCTGCAAATGTCTGCCTCCACAGCTTTCTGTCTTCTCCGTTTCTGAATGAATACATTATAACAGCAGGAATGTTTGATAAAAGGGTAAAACTAACACAGACCTACTGCTGCAAATGTCTGCCTCCACAGCTTTCTGTCTACTCCGTTTCTGAATGAATACCTCTCCACAAACACGACTGGGCTGACTGCTTCCTTTACGTCTTTTCAGCTAAATATAACAATAATAATAATAATAATAATAATAATAATAATTTTAAAAAGGGAGAGAAAATAAAATAGAATTATATACAGAATGTTAATAATGATGTTAGCATTTAATCACCCTAGTTAGCAGGTGTGTTCATAGTTAAACGCAATGAAACTCAAAGACAGCCTCAGATGACCGATATAATACAGCGAATAAACATGCGGTGCTAATCTGATTAATACAGAAGACAGAATAAATTTTATAACACACATTAAGACGGCATATTTACGACTACTCACCCAACATGTGGCACAAGTAAACTGATGCCAAATATCGCGATGTGTGCTGAATGAGACTTCTTGAATGTGATTTCATAGCGATCATCATTCTCATGCCCTGCGCGTCTGTATACTGACGCCAAAAGTTTCCCATTGAAAGCAATGTAGGTCCCAGTTCGTCGATATAGTGACGCCGAGGGGCACCTTTGGCGTCATTCATAGTGACGCTAAAGGCGCTTGACCATGCTTCGGTTTTTGCCTTGGGAGTGAGAATGGGTAGAGTTTGAAGACTTCTGCCTCAAAGAGTTAAGAGAGGGACGTGAACAAATTTATGTTTGCTGGTAAGATATATTTGACAGTTTGTCAGAGATTGCAAAAGTACACTCATCCTTCACTCAAGTGGATGTACAGATACTCATGTTTAAAAATACTCTGGTAAAAGTTGAAGTACTGACTACACTTTTTTACTCAAGTTAAAGTAAAGTATGGGCTCTGACATGTACTTAAGTAAAAAGTAGCCATTACTACTACCTGTTTTAGTGTCACGCAGGTAACGGGACCTCACGTCATATAAATACCTTAATACAAAAGAACTTACATTTCAAATTTTGTTAGCTAATGAATGTATCCAGGCTGAACAACCATCATGTAGAACAGGGCCGGACTGGGACAAAATTTCACTCATCCAGGCCATCCCATACACCCACAACAAATTCTGAAACCATGCACAGCACTAATTTTTGTATGGCCATCACATAAAAAGGTTAAAATCCTTAAGCTGGGGCTGTGCAAAATAATTATATTTTCTTTTGCTGTACGCAGATGATCTGGTGCTGCTGTCATCCACCCCACAGGGACTACAGCAGCACCTGGTCGCCGTGATTTTGCCAAGTAAGACATGTTCCTGGATCAACATCTTTTGTTGATCCTGGATCAACATTACTGTCCAAAAATATAGACTAAACCCAATCCCTACCCCTAAACCTAACCCTACCCATAATTTATTCCTAAAATCAGTGTGAAATGATAGCTGATTAACAAGGGTGTAGAAGCACCTAACCCTGATCGTAAGCCTAAAACAGATATTTCCTGAAAAGTTATCCCTCAATTCTGATTGGCTAATTGGAATGTTGTTCCAGGATCAACAAAGATGTTGATCCAGGAACATGTTGTACTTGGTAAAATCACGGTCACCATTCGGTTATAGTTTCCAAACTATCAAGACAATTACATTTACATTACATTCTACATTTAGCCGAGAACACACAACAAGCCAGTTGCCATGGTCACCAGAAACGACTGGCCTAAATGGAAATCATGGGTACAGGAAAATCACCAGTACAAGAGAAAATAACAGTGACTCTCTGACCTAACAGCAGCAATAAAAAGCGCTTTTCCTTCAGACCTGAATTTTTTTCACTGAACAAAATTTTTTTTATCCGCTTGATATTTACTCTTCTCCAATATATAAATAAGTCTAAAAAACAAGATTTGTGCCAAATCATTTTTTTATTAGATTTTTTTCATGTCCACTATAATGGACACCAGGACTGAAGAAAAATAAAAATCCCCATATTTTAACCATACATAATAAGTAGAGCTTGTGCACTATAGTTGAACTAGTGTTTAAGATTTTGAAAAGAACACATACTATAAGAACTAACAATGCAGTAAGAATGTGAAAAAAAAGGTAAGATGATATGAAGTCTCAAAAAAACCTGTTTGATCCTTTTTTGTTGGTTGAAGTGGGTGAATCTGAGTATATG
>NW_015624612.1:34442-41905 GCF_001515625.1 Sinocyclocheilus rhinocerous | reverse complement strand
CCCAATCCCTACCCATAATTTATTCCTAAAAACAGTGTGAAATGATAGCTGATTAACAAGGGTGTAGAAGCACCTAACCCTGATTGTAAGCCTAAAACAGACATTTCCTGAAAAGTTATCCCTCAATTCTGATTGGTTAATTGGAATGTTGTTCCAGGATCAACAAGGATGTTGATCCAGGAACATGTTGTACTTGGTGAAATCACGGTCACCAGCAGCACCTAGACCTTCTGGAGAACTACTGCCAGAACTTGTCCCTGGCAGTTAACCTCAAAAAGACCAAGAAAATTCCAGAACCCATGCAATTATACACACCATCACATGGAATATCATCCCCATCTGCTGCTTAACCACCACCATCTTCATCTTCAGGGGTACAGTATGACCTGCCTAGAACTCTCCCAACACCTGGAAGAGAAATTGGTCAACTTACTGCACAAGGTAACCGGGACCAGTTGCGTGATTTCATGACCAAACAAGAAAGAGCTGTAACTGAACTCACCAAGGAACTAAAATCAAATTCATCCACCCATGAGAGTCAGGTCACTAAACTTGCTGGAAAATTGAGGAAATCAAGCAACAACTCTCTACAACTTTATCTACAAACAAGCAGCAAGCTGAAACTGAGTCGGACCAGACAATTAAAGCTATGAAATTTATGATGACTAAGGAACTCCAAAAGATAGAGAATACCTTAGTGTCAGAAGTACGCTTCATGATGCAAAAGTTGCAGTCCGAGATTCAGTAGGACATTAAAGCAGTTCAACAGCACTTTCAGAGGGATTATGGTCAACTGTTGAAAGCAAGTAGTCAATTGACTTTACTCACTGACAAATTGTCCACAAACATGAGACAACTGAAAACTAATATGGAAGCAACATTTGAGAGTAAAGAAAAAAGAATGGCTGAACTGAGTGAGAAAAATATTACTCTTCATAGCCCCTTACCTCCATCACCAGTAACTTCTCCAGCAGCCCCTAGTACTGTTGTTAAAAGTGACCACATCAAGCTAACATTTCCCACGTTTGGAAGGCCAGCTGGTGAGCCAGATCCTTTGCTATACATAAAGCCTGCACGCACCTAGACCTTCTGGAGAACTACTGCACGATTTTTGGCTGTCCCAGACGAAAGATTGCCATCGTGAAGCAATCGTGGCGATTTCTGTGATCGTGGCTCTTAATCGGTGGTCCTATGTCGTACAGTGAGAGAGGTTCAAAGACGGGCGTTTTCCCGGTCTTGCGACCAAAGATAGCCTACGATAGTTTTCTGACAGTGTCAGAAATTCAGCATGATCAACGCACAGTGTGTTTGCTGCAACGACCTGCGTCTACTCAGCAGCCAATGAAATTGCAACATGAAATGACATATTGATCCACGCGACCAGCTGCGCTAAAATTTCAATGCCATGGAGGCAAAAAAAAGTAGAGGGTATACTGGTATGTGGGATACCCATAAAGAACAAATTCTTGTTGAGTTGTGGCAGCAGAAGGCATGTTTGTACGATGTGTCCTCTAGCTGCTATCATGACCGCACCAAAAAGGACATAGCATGGAAGGAGATAGCGGAGGAACTGCAGCTGCCAAGCTCCCTGTGCAAAACTGGCATCCCAAGTTGTCCTCTTTTCCCGAGCCATGAGCGGGTCCATATTGCCCTCTTCCGCCGGTGCATCTTCTTTGTTTCAGCGCACATGAAAAGCACAACTGCCGAAGCGCGATCCATCTTGATGTACCGGTATTTGTTTACCACTAGCGCATGCTGATGACGTTGCGCTAACATGTGTCGCAGCCGTCGTAGCCTACGATTCAATAGGTGTCATCATCGTACAGTCTACATGCTTGTCGTACCCAAGTTTAAACGATCCATGTTGCACAGTGTGATAAAGTAATGATCTTATAGGATTGCTAAAATCGTGCAGTGTATCCCGGGCTTAACACGTTGTCAAGACTTCCTTGCTGTACATCCTCTAATGGACATGGACATCTTGGCCACCTTCAGGACAGTTTTATATGGCACTGCTCATGACTGGTGGGAACCTTGCAAACAAGCCTGCACTGGACTTTTACGGGCCCACTTAGGGCTAGCCTTAGGGCCCCCAGCGGGCTGCCAGCGCAGGGCCCCTGAGAATTTGCTCACTGGCGAAACGTTGGCCCCTTAGCGCTGGCCCTGCACGGGTAGCCCTCACTTAACCCCCAGGAAGCCCTCACTATGTCCACACAGGGCCCGCACTATTAATCTACAACAATACATCACTTTAAATACTTTCGAGCTACTATAACTTAAGTCTTTGGGAAAAACAGTTATTATACATCTGAAATGGATGCAGTCACCACATAACTAAAGTCTGTATTGTCAAAAATGTACAGTAGTCAAAGGGATTTCAAATCAATTTATTAAATACAAAACAGAAAACATTCAGTTCAGGTTAATACAGCTACATATAGCCAAAACTGTAAATACACAAAAGTACAAAAAAAAAGAGGAACGCAAACAAAGCAATGTAAGATTGTAGGATTTCGTCATGTGAAAGTTGATGTGTGTGAAAGTCTTATCTGTAGTACATCAATGTCCAAACACTGTCCATGGCTGAAGTTGACTGATAGCAAATGAATAATCCAACCTCTTGTAATGAAAACACGCCACAGCTCTCAAACACCAGACTCTTCCTAACCAGGAACAGTCAAAAATAGTCCAGACTATGGTGCCACGTCGAAAAGAACTTTAAATCCATATTGAAACTGGACCATGATGTGGTAACCTCTTCTTCTTCGTGTTTTTATAATGGCGGGTGGCAACTAACATTTAAGTTGCATATCCGCCACCTACTGTGCTGGAGTGTGGACCAGAAATGTATACTAGAGAGAACCAAAAAAATAAATAAAATAAACCCAAGCAGTTCAATTCTTTTCATTAAACCAATTTCTTTAAAAAAATTAAACCAAGCTTTATTTATCTGATCTCCAACTTTAAATAGATTTGGTTACACTTTATTTCGATAGTCCACTTTAGACATTCTACTAACTATAAGTAACGTTGTAACTACATGTCAACTACATGTCAACTAATTGTAATTAATTTGCAACTACATGTCTACTAACTCTCAGAGTAGACTGTTAGGGTAGGTTTTGACATATACTTGCAAAGTTTCTGATAGTCAGTATGTTGTATGTTGTTGACCCATCAAAATAAAGTGTTAGAAGATATTAAGCAGACAGTCTACTAATACTCTAATGACTGCTAGTTGACATGCAGTTGTAAAGTTACTTACTGTTAGTAGAATGTCTAAAGTGGACTATCGAAATAAAGTGTTACCCTGGATTTTTAAAATTTAATATGTTCCCTCCATATTTCTTTAATTAATATTTTAATTTTATCCTTTGATTTTCATATTTGACACATTGACTAATCACATGTTCCACTGATTCTTCTTCCATTCCACACTCACACATACCTGATGGATGTTTTTTCAATAAATGCATTGTTTTATTTAACCCAGTATGCCCCAATCTCAACCTCGAAATAATGATATGTTCTCTTGTATATCTTCCTGTTGATTTCATTCTCCCTACTTCTTGTTTAAAATTGTATAAATGACGTCCTTTCTTCCCTTCATCCCATTGTTTCTGCCAGGCCTTCATAATATTATTCATTATTTTTGCTTTACTTTCAGCTTTACTAAATGCTACTTCCATAATTATGTCATGTTTCAAAGCTTGCTTAACCAACGCGTCTGCAGCTTCATTCCCCTCAATCCAGTAAGACCACTCTTAGGTTCCTTTGATCCATCGGTGAAAACTGCTATAAAAGATTTATATATAGAACTTAATCTGTCATCTACTGTTTCTGCCCAGTTACCTTTCCCTTTAAGTCTTTTTATTTCCTCTTGTAAATATAGATCTACAATTAGTGGCGGAAACAACCAAGGTGGTGTGATTGGATAAGGGACAGTAGGACTGTACTTTCTTTCTTGTAATTCCATTTCGATTGCTATTTTACTAGATGTCCAAGCAAAGCATTCTTCCTTTCCCTTAGATACTTTACTGTAGGGTGCCTTCTTTCATTATGACCTTTTAGGTTTGCCCAATAATTAATCATCAACTGTTTGAATCTTAAATTTAGAGGTAACTCACCCATCTCCACTTGAACCGCACTAGCTGGAGAGGTCTTTATGGCCCCGCAACAAATTCTCAGTGCTTGATTTTGTATAACTTCTAGCTTCTTTAACCCTCTTCTGGGTAAAAACCATCATCTTTGTCTTCTCTACTGAAAATTTAAAACCCCATGAATAAGACCATTCTTCAATCAATCTTACTGCTTCCTGCATTTTCTCTTGAATTAGTGTTAAACTCTTGCCATTCTTCCAAAGGGCAGCATCATCAGCAAACAATGACTTCCCAATATCATACTTTATTTTACAGAACACGTCATTTATCATAATAGAAAAAAGTAATGGGCTTATCACACTACCCTGCGGAGTCCCATTATCTAATCTAAATTTATTGGACACTGAAGTACCAATTTTAACCTGAATATACCTTTCATATAAAAAGCTTTTAATCCAATTAAAAGTTCTTCCCTTAATACCAATTTTATCTAATTTAATCAATAACCCCTCTTTCCATACCATATCATAAGCTTTTTCTACATCTAAAAAAACTGCCATAACGGATTCCTTATTTATTTGAGCTTTTCTAATTTCAGTTTCCAAGCAAACCACAGGGTCCATTGTTCCCCGTCCTTTCCGAAAACCACTCTGGTAAGGGGATAAAAGTCCCTTACTTTCTATATAAAATGTCATTCTTTCTACAATCATCCTTTCCATTATTTTCCCAACATGCGACGTGAGAGCAATAGGCCTGTAGTTCACTGGATTTGCTGAATCTTTACCTGGTTTTGCTATAGGTATAATAATATCCTCTCACCAATTTATAGGTAATCTGCCTTCTTCCCAGACCTTATTATATAATTCTAAAAGTTTAGCTTGAGTTAAAATTCCTAAATGCTTTAACATACTATAACATATCTGGTCTTTCCCTGGGGCAGTTACTTTTGACTTATCTATTGCACGTTTTATTTCTCTTAATATAAAAGGAGTATCCTCTGTACTTTCCTTTCTTCTTAATGCTTCTGGATATGCATCTCTAGTCTCTTCCCTCTCCCGTTTACCCGCCTCAAATTATTAGAACTATGAATTTCATCAAAGGCCTTAACTATTATTTCAGCTTTTTCCTCATTTGTTACTGCTATGACTTCTCCTGGTTTCCTATTCATTTTTCCTTTGCTTTTTGGAATAGATAAATAAGCTGCTCTTAAAACTACTTCTCTAAATTTATCATCAATTTTATCTATGTCTTGGTTTAAATCTATTTCACTACTTTCCACCTCACATAAATACTCAAATTTTTCCCACTTAGCTTTATTAAATATCCATTTAGCCTCTCTTTCCTCTACCCTCTCATCACTTCCTACATATATTTTACATAAAACAGGATAATGATCACTACCAATAGTTGAATCCTCCCATATCTCCCACTCACAAATACCTGCCACCTCTTTTGACACCAGTGTTAAATCAAGTGCTGAACCTTTGCCTGTGTGGACATCTATTCTTGTTTTCCTCCCATCATTGAGGCACACCAAATCATTTTCCTCCTATAACTGTTCTATTATTTGTCCATTTAAATCCGTTTTTCCGCCTCCCCATAATGAACTATGAGCATTAAAGTCTCCACATAAAAAAAATGTGATTACCCGCTTGTTCTACGATTTGACATAATTTATTAATATCTAGTCTTCTACAAGGATTATAATAATTTATAAGAGAAATCTGTCCTTGCTTAGTTCATATTTTTATTATGATATACTCTTCTTCCCTTCCTTTTGCAATAACTTGAAATGAAATATTCCTTTTGATAAACGTAGCACACCCACCTCCTATACCATTTTCCCTACCACCTCTTACACTACTATAATTATGTATTCTAAAATCTAAGTTCAGTGTCAACCACGTTTCTTGTATACAAATTACATCAGGTGCAGTTGGTAATGAATTGATAAAATGTTTAAATTCCTGCCCGTTTGCCACTAAACTTCTTGCATTCCATTGTAGTATAAGAACTATAATGTCAGCCGACAAATGAGGCTTCCTGACTAGCCTGAGCACTTAATTCATTCCTCACCTCTTCCCAGGACAATTCAGTAAGGTTTAGGTGGTTCACAGCTGCCTTTACTATTATTTGTATCCTTTCCGTTTTTGACTTCGCTTCCGTTGTAGCATTGATGACTCCTGCAATGAAAATAATTAATTTCTTTAAATCAATCAGTACTTTACCTTCTTTTGTCTGTTCCTGTTGTTTATTTCTTTATTTTTTCATTTGCCTTGCCTAACGTTCTCTCATCCCTGTAGTTCACCAGCTTACCAGCCTCTGCATATGAGATCTTATTTTGTGCTCTAATCTGCTGAATCTCTACCTACCTTTTCATTACTTCGCATCCTCCATACGCCACACTGTGATTCCCTCCACAGTTACAGCATTTCAGTTGTACTTCTCTCCTACATTTCTCATACTCATGATCCTCACCACATCTAGCGCACCTTCTTTTCTCTTTACAATTCAAAGCTGTGTGACCGAACCTCTGGCAGTTAAAACATCTCAAAGGTTTAGGGACATGCTCTCTCACATTATATGTCATGTACCCTAATGTTACTTTGTTTGGGAGCATTTCATCCTCAAATTCCAGCAGCACACTTTCACTGTCTTGTCTTATCCCATTTTTAAAGCTATGTAATCTACGGACATCTTTCAATTTATCTCCTTTCAAATTTGCTTTTATTTCATCCACATTAACATCAACAGGTATCCCCCAAATCACCCATCTATTCCACATGTATCTCTTCTCCACACGACTAACACTTATCACTTTATGTCTTCCTATCTCTTTTATTATGCAAGCCCTTTCTCTTTGTTCTTCTTTTTTGCACATTATTAGTAAATTCCCATCTCTCAAGACTTTAGCCATCTTGACATCTCCAACTTGGTTTTTCAATATTGTAGTCAACTTCACTGGACTCATGTCATGTACTCCTTTTTCTTCACTAAATCTAAGTATTACCTTGAATTCAGCGCCATCCCCCTCCGTATTACCATTCCTTTCATCAGAGTTAGTCATCATCTTTTTAAATTTCTTTGACCCCGCTTTTACAACCTCGCTTCCCCGTTTCTCTATTTGTCTATTTCGTCGTCCGTCACGTGTCCTATTGCTAACTCCCTCTACCCACATGGCTTTACTTAAGGAAACCTAAAACACCCTAGCACCCCTAGTGGTAAGGAAGAAAACTGCCCACAAAATTCTTATTAATAGGCTCGTGTCTGTTACACCTCAAATATGGCTCGTGAGATCCACTTTCCTGCAGAGTTTAGCTCCAACTTTGATCAAACTCACCCAACTGTGATTTTCTAATGATC
>NW_015624612.1:32735-34376 GCF_001515625.1 Sinocyclocheilus rhinocerous | reverse complement strand
AGGATACAAAAGTTGCTCTGGGCCCGAACGGGCTGGCCCACACTGGGCCATCATAGGATTAATGTGGGCAGTCCGCTAGTGTGGCCTGCTCACAGAGAGCCCGCGTTAATCCAAAACTGTGGGCCTCGCCTGGGCAAGCCCGCACTGGGCCTGTTTAGGTTTGGTGTGGGCTGGCCCTAACCCACTGTGCCCACAAAAAGACAGCATGGGCCCCGCAAGGACATGTTTTCAGGGAAGTAGCAAGATCATTGGTTACAACATGGAGTGAGTTTCAGTCCGCTTTTCTTGCTGCTTTTCTGAGGACTATGAAGATGAGTTGAACATGTCTGCCATATGATTCAAGGGGAAAAATCCATTAGGGATTTTGCCTTCACCTATAGAGCTCTCTGTGAAAGGTGGAAACCAATTTTAACTGAAGCTGACATAGTTAAGATGATCCTTAAAAATATAAAACCTTACCTCGCTAGTATCCTTCGTGGCCATGTAACCACCGTGGAAGAGTTGGTTCGACTGGGTCAGCAGCTGGAGAAAGACCATGAACAACAGAGGCAATGTGATGGCAAAACCAGTTCTAAAACCATTGTAGCACCACCCAGAGGGGCTACTTCTACCCAACCTACTGTACAATGTTGGCGGTGTAAAGGATTTCATGCACCAGGTACCTGTCCTTATTTCACTTCTTCAGCTCAACTAACCCAGGCTTCAGGTCATCAGCCACACAGTAATAAATGGAATTTCCACTCATCCAAGCAGCCTGGCCAACCTTCCAACAATTCCATAACTTCTACATCTTCAAAGAGCTCTCAAATACTCCCAGAAAAAAACCATTTCCACCCTCCCATCTGGAAGTACATCTACTACTCCTAAAAATCCTGTCAGTGTACCAAAATATATATATATATATATATGGTAAAACATACATGTTGTTGGTTTAGATGATTTAACAAGTTTATACAATTCTTCCTCTCCTATAGTAGAGAATGAGTGGAATTGTTCCTCAGGCGATCTATAGCAAGCTATCTGATGTGATACTATAGCTGACGTCTGCATGGTTACAATTTTATCTCTAATAGTATCGATCTTAGAAGTAAATTAGTTCATAAAGTCATTACTGCTGTGCTGTTGGGAAATTTCAACACCTGTTGATGCTTTATTTTTCGTTAGTTTAGCCACTGTATTGAATAAATACCTGGGTTATGTTTGTTTTCTTCTAAAAGAGAAGAAAAGTAATCAGATTTAGCAGTTTTTAATGCTTTTCTGTAGGATAGGTTACTTTGCCGCCAAGCAATACGAAATACCTCTAGTTTTGTTTTCCTCCAGCTGCGCTCCATTTTCCGGGCTGCTCTCTTTAGGGTGCGAGTGTGCTCATTATACCACGGTGTCAGACTGTTTTCCTTAATCTTCCTTAAGCGTAAAGGAGCAACTGTATTTAAAATGCTAGAAAAGAGAGAGTCCATAGTTACTGTTACATTAGAGGAATGGTTCACCCAAAAATAAAAATTCTGTTGTTGTTCTAAACCTGTATGAGTTTCCCCTCTGCTGTTGAATGCAAAAGAATATATTTGGAACAATACTGGTAACCAAAAAAAAAAAACACTATTGGAGTCAATGGGGACCAGAAACTTTCTGGTTATGAACATT
>NW_015624612.1:20446-32634 GCF_001515625.1 Sinocyclocheilus rhinocerous | reverse complement strand
AAAAAAAAAAACTGTTGGAATCAATGGGGACCAGAAACTTTCTAGTTATGAACATTCTTCAAAATATCTTCCTTTTTGTTGAGGAGAACAAAGAAATTCATACAGGTTTAGAACTTGAGGGTGAGTAAATGATGACAGTATTTTCATTTTTGGGTGAAGATCATATAATGCCAGGATTTCATATAGCCTACTACTACACATGCTTTATCTTTAACTATTAACGTTCATGTAAGACACAACTGACTGTGTTGACGAGGATACTCGCAAAGACTGGCATTTTGACACATAACTATGTGTATTTGAACGTTTAAGCGCAAAGCGCAAAAAATAACTCAAGTTTAGTCAGGCGCTGTACGAGCAGGTGCGCGCCACGCGTATCAGGCTGAAACCGTCTTAACACGCGGGCTGTTTTTATCTGCTCCATGTGCCCGGTCCACTTGCTGTTTCACAACTTCTACTCCATCATCATCTTTAGTAAAATAACCTGATAGCTGGGGATTTTACTGACTATGTTTTATCTGCTGTTTGTCTATTACGTTTTTCTTTTTTTTTGAGCCACTCTCTCACATTTTTTTTAGAATAGCTGACATTTTTACTTATCGAAGATTGTTCTTTGTGTGACCATTTCCAGATTTGTTGAGGAGAACAAAGAAATTCATACAGGTTTAGAACTTGAGGGTGAGTAAATGATGACAGTATTTTCATTTTTGGGTGAAGATCATATAATGCCAGGATTTCATATAGCCTACTACTACACATGCTTTATCTTTAACTATTAACGTTCATGTAAGACACAACTGACTGTGTTGACGAGGATACTCGCAAAGACTGGCATTTTGACACATAACTATGTGTATTTGAACGTTTAAGCGCAAAGCGCAAAAAATAACTCAAGTTTAGTCAGGCGCTGTACGAGCAGGTGCGCGCCACGCGTATCAGGCTGAAACCGTCTTAACACGCGGGCTGTTTTTATCTGCTCCATGTGCCCGGTCCACTTGCTGTTTCACAACTTCTACTCCATCATCATCTTTAGTAAAATAACCTGATAGCTGGGGATTTTACTGACTATGTTTTATCTGCTGTTTGTCTATTACGTTTTTCTTTTTTTTTGAGCCACTCTCTCACATTTTTTTTAGAATAGCTGACATTTTTACTTATCGAAGATTGTTCTTTGTGTGACCATTTCCAGATTATGCCAGAACGAAGTCAAGAGTGGAGGTGAATGCGGACATCAGGAGCAGCGATCACCTGATAGATATGCGTACAGTTAGTTTAAAAGTCAAATACAGAATAAATGCATTTGATTGGTAAACCAAATTCAAACGTGACGTTTCAATATCTAATGGGAATACATGGAATTGCGCTTCAGTCAATCTACTCCACAGTCAATCACCGGCCCCCTCGTTGCTCGGGCCCTGGGGCTTCAGCCCCACCTAGCCCTATTGTTAATCCGGCCCTGGCTGAATGTCTCAATTAACCTCCATGGCAAGTGTTCACCATACCAGCTGCAGTTCTAGCATCCAAAGCTCTGGCATATGCAGCAGTCCTGGGCCTGGATTTTATCTTCTTTAGTGGTTTACAAATAAATGTAATCAACAAAAAGTATACCTTCAAATCTACCCCTGACATGGATTACCCATTTTAACCAGGTAGCACAAGTGTACCTGAGAACAGACCCAGGAAAGGAAAGCACCAAGGAAATACCAACCAGAGTATTTCTCTCTTGAGTTCAATTCCTCCCCCTCAACCCAAATTTACATTCAGCACAGATGACATGGATATCCAAAACTTTATTGACAATGCTGTGAATGAAGTCCACTTACCAGCTGATGGAAAATGCCAGCCACGTCATGTCCTGGAGGCCAATCCACAGGTGTGTACACTCAGACCAGGTCGCACTGATGTTCTATAACATCGTATTTACCTCACCCAGCAAGTACCAATAAAACAGCGACCATATCGCATGTCCCCTACCAAACAAGCTGTTGTGGAAAAACAACTGGAAGAGATGTTGAGTGCGGTCATTGTGAAACCTTCCCATTCAAGTTGGGCCTCACCTGTCGTCCTTGTCCCAAAAAAAGATGGGAGCCTCTGATTTTGTGTAGACTACCGCAAGGTAAATGCTATTACGGAATGTGATGCATACCCACTGCCAAACATCACAGAGATCTTGGAATCTCTCTCTGGCGCTGCTATTCTTTCCACCATTGACCTGAACAGTGGATACTGGCAGGTGACCATGGACCCTGAAAGTACAGCGAAGACAGCGTTTATTACACCATTTGGATTATTTTAGTTTAATGTTATGCCATTTGGATTGAAAAATGCCCCAGCTACCTTCCAAAGACTAATGGAAATGGTTTTGGGTGAACTACGTGGTCACAATTACTTTGTGTATATAGATGATATTATCATCTATTCTCCAACTATTGAACAGCACTTCCTTGACACCCAGAGTGTTCTCTACAAGCTGCAAAAGGCTGGGCTGACTATTAACCTTAAAAAAAGCAAATTCTGTCTACAGGAATTAACATTCTTAGATCATGTCGTGGGTATTCAAGGCATCTCTGCTGATCCCAGCAAAGTTGAGGTTATTCGTTCTTACCCAGTCCCAAGAAACCTCAAGGAGGTCCAGTGATTCCTTGGTTTAGCCGGATGGTACCAGCGGTTTGTTCCACACTTTTCCCAGATTGCTGAACCCCTCAATGCCCTGAAGAAGAAGGGCAGAGTTTTCCAGTGGACGCTGCAATGTCAGCAGGCTTTTGAGCAGCTGAAAATAAGCTTTATGACCCCTCCCATCTTGGGACACCTAAATTTACAACACCCTTTCATTGTCTACACAGACACCAGTGAGACCGGTCTGGGCGCTGTACTGACACAGAGGGACTATGGGAAAGAGGAAGTCATAGCTTATGCTAGCAGAGCTTTGAACAAAGCTGAAGAAAATTACTCTGCAACGGAAAAAGAATGTTTGGAAGTAGTTTGGGCTCTGGAGAAGTGCAGCATTACCTCGAACACAAGTTGTTTACTGTTGTTACTGAACACTCTGCACTGCAGTGGGTGATGGGATCCACCATGACCTCAAGTCATCTGATCAGATGGGCTCTGCGACTGCAGAGATTTGATTTCACTGTCGAATACCGGAAGGGAAAGCTAAATGTGGCCCCTGAACCACTCTCTCAAATCCCCATCAGTGTCAGTTGCGATTTGTATGCCAGCGACAAGGAGCCAGAGGATCTTCCAATCTCTCTGGATAAGATCTGGGAAGAACAGCACAAAGACTTAGTAATCATGAAAATATTGCAAACCATGGAAGAAGGTGATGTCAACCTGAAAGAACAATATGAGGTACTGGAAGACAAGATTTACTGTAAAGCTCACCTGGCTGACAACCAGCTGCATTATCGTCTGCGTGTTCCTGGTAGCCTCATTCCACAGATCCTTCAGCATTATCATGCCAGCCCCTTGAGTGGTCATGGAGGAGTATACAAGACCTATAAGATTCAAGAAGTGGCTTTCTGGCCAGGAATGTGGAGTGATGTCAAGCAGTGGGTAAAGAGATGCGTAAAATGTCAACAACTTAAGAGTGACAATCAAAAACCTGCTGGAAAAATGCAACACACCACTGTGAAGGTCTCTGCACACTGAGTCTGAATTTTTCATCCGAAATGTTCGCACGTTGAAAAATAAATACGACCTCACGTTATGTAAATCACGTTTGCACACTGCTTCCGAAACTTTCGTCCGTCATAAAAAAATTCGGACCAGGTTCGATTTTCTGCGTTTTCACATCCGTAGCAAGCATTTTGATAGGAAAGGATGACGAATACGAAAAAAACTGAAAAACGCATACGAAAGTTTCGGACTCAGTGTGCAAGGACCTTAACTCACCCCAATGAAATGCTGGGTGTGGACATAATGGGGCCCTTGCTGTGTAGTTCCAGCCGAAATGAATATCTGTTAGTGTCAATCGCTGGGTTGAGATATTCCCCATGCGAAAACCAAACAGTTGCTTCCATTTTTAAGAAGGAAATTCTGACCAGGTGGGGTGTGCCTGATTTCCTGTTGTCCGATCGAGGTACACAATTTGTGTCATCTGTATTTAAGGAGGTCTGTGAAAAATGGAATGTAACACCTAAACTGACTACAGCATACCATCCTCTGACAAATATGATTGAGAGAGTCAATCGCACCCTTAAATACATGATCGCCGCGTACCTGTATGAAAATCACAACAAGTGGGGTCAATATTTAACAGAGTTCAGATTTGCTATAAATTCGGCTGTCCAAGAGACCATAGGAATGACCCCAGCTGAACTGCAACTTGGAAGAAAGCTGCAGTGTCCAATGGACAAACTCCTCCAAGGCAAAAATCTCACTCCTGATGTGCCAGTATATGATGTTGTTCATTGTTTAACCCAGCTTCAATCCAAAGCTATGGAAAACAGCAAAAAAGCTCACGTTAGACAAACAAGAAATTACAACAAACACAGAAGGGAGCTAACATTTAAAGAACAAGACCGTGTGTGGATAAGGAACTTTACACAATTTAGCGCGAAAGCTAAATTCACTGCAAAACTAGCCAGGAAATGGAGAGGTCCTTACCAGGTAATAAAACAACTGGGTCCACTTAATTACCGTGTGGCACTGGAGACTACGGAGGAAGATGTCCGCACAACCCATGTGTGCAATATGAAACCGTGCTACCCGACAGCCGAAGAATCCCAAAGCAAGGGAAAACTTCTAAAAATATTCCAAGACATCTCTGATGAAGAAGAGGAGTTTCAAAGATTTTAACCCTCACACCAATTTTCAACCATGGGTTGTTTTTTCAGGGGAGGGGGAATGTGACGGTTTCGGGATGAACCGTACAGTTTTTAATTGTCAAATGCAAGAGCCAATCGGGAGAAAGGCATGGAGGATCATGAGTGGAAATAACTGAATAAGAGGAAGTGGAAGCAGTGAGAGAAAGGGGTAACAGTGATGTGTTGAATTGTGAGAGTGCAGACAACAATAGAGGTCGCCACCGAGTCGAGTCGCGGGCAAGCTGGAATCAAATGCATGCAGGTTTTGCTAAACCAAGTAGTACAGCACCAGAAGAGGGATTACTTGCCGCTCTGTTGGATCTTCCTGGCCCAGACTGTAGAGTGTTTGTTCCTGACGCATACTGCGGAACGTTTGCCTGGCACGGTCGACAGAGAGTTGCCGGGTACTTAGTGCATCCGAGATGGTCTGTTCCTGTGTTTTCGATGCTGCCTACAGAACGTTGCTGGATCCACTCATGCCAATTCTACCTCAAGGCTTACTGTTCATTTGACAAAGAGGGATTATTTGCCGTACTTTCGGATCTCCTCTCTGATGTCGATTAAGAGAGCATGTTGATTCTAAAAGCTGCCGACTCACCTCAGGTACTCATACTCACGAACAACAAAGCACTCCTCTGCAAGCTTCCCCACGCAGACATCAGCATTCACACCCAATCCACACACACACACACACACACACTTACACTTCCTTAACTCAAAAACTTTGCTTATTTGTTTTGTCTTCTTTTGGGGAAAACTGATGATTTTGAACTGTTGACTTTTGAATGTTTTGATTATTGAAATTGAGTATTTTGCCAACATTTATATTTTTTTCTTTGATCTTTTGAGAGACTAACTCTTATCCCAGTGAACTAATGATTACCCTGGTGCACCACATCAAAAGACTTTGATTTTGTGAATTTGTATTGATTCTCTGTGAATTTTTTTTCTTTTCTTATTTTGACATTTGAACATTATAACTTGGCATTGATTTATTTTATTTTTTTGTGCGAGATGTTTTTTATTGTTGTTGTGAATGAGTTTCATTGCTTTACATTGATATCTATTTTTGTAAGGGGTGGTATCCTGGGTTAAAATTTTAATTAATTATTACTTATTTTTTGGTGGATTTAATTCTGCCTGGCCCCGAATTAGAAAAATGTATGATTTAATTTTCAATTAAATTCCTATAGTTAAGGTAGCCACCGTTACAATGGTTTTTCAGAAAAAGCCCAGATGCCAGGAACACAGATACCAGTTCCATCTAGGCAGCATCGCCCCAGAACACATGATGCAGTACCTCGGCCTGATCATCACTGCATCAGGGAGTTTTAGTATGGCAGTGAATGCTCTCAAAGATAAAGCTCGAAGAACTCTATATACCATTAAGAAAAAATTCCAAAATATTGAATTACCAATTCCAATTTGGTATAAAATCTTCAATAGTGTAATTCAACCCATAGCGCTGTATGGAAGTGAAGTGTGGGGTCCACTCAGTGATCAGAGCTACACTAGATGGGACAGACAGAATTCTGCAAAATGATTCTAAAATTACAAAGGAGAACTCCCAATAACGCATGTAGGGCAGAATTTGTCCGATTACCATTGATTATTAATTTTCAAAAAAGATCCCTAAAATTCTGGATGCATCTAAAATCGAGTCCCACAGAATCACTACATTTTAAAGCGCTACAAAAATTCAGCTGGTTCTGAGACTTACTAACCTGACTAACTCTACTAACACTAACCAGTCTCAGACCAGCACTGCTCCTCACCCAATCATCAAAATAAATCAAACGATCAAACAATCTAAAAATATATATTTGGAACATTGGGAGCGAGAAACTAAAACACAAATTAAACTACAATTCTATCGAACTATAAAATCGAATTATGAATTGGAAGAATATCTTCAGAGTGTCAGAGACACAAAGCAGAGACAGATCCTGACCAAGTACAGGCTCAGTGAGCACAGTCTAGCCATCGAGACCGGCAGACACAAAAAGAGCTGGTTACCCAGAGAGCAAAGAGTGTGTGCTCACTGTAAGACAGGAGAGATAGAGACAGAGATGCACTTCCTACTTCACTGTTACAAATTTAAATCAATAAGAGAACTATACATGAACAAAATCACAAACATCATTAAGAACTTTACAGCCATGACTGAAGAGGAACAAATAAAGATAGTAGTAGGAGAGGGACAGACAGCAGCACTGGCTGCGAGATATGTGTGGATGTGCCACAGCCTTAGGCTAAGTTCACACTACAGGATTTTAAGCCCGATTTAAGCTCGATTTGCAAGTTAAGGAGCTTGCCGACAGGTCGGGCTGTGATCAGGGGAAAATCAGCGGGCGCTCGCCAATCTTTATGTGTGAACTATTCAACGACGCATCAAAGAGGCTCGCTGACGCGTCACAGACGCTTCGCAGACGCCAAACGAATATCTAGCATGATAAATATCTGGACCGGTCGGCCGACTCGACATCATGTGGTGTCAGCTGTCTCGACAAGCTACCGCCAATGAGAGAGCAAGGCATGGGTTGAGGTCAGCGGAAGAAAAACAGCAGCAGCAACATGGCTTTAAGAAATGGTTGGAGACAAGAAATGGAGCGAATTTTTTTCAGAACAGATCATCACACAAACAGCTTGCAGCACTAATTTCTTCCCGATGTCCATTTTCAAATAAACAACTCCTGTTTCACTTCTTGATTTGTGTCATTCACGTTCAACTTCTCGCGTGTGTTTTCGTGACAAACGTGGTTTGGGGATTGTGTAGAGTTGTTGGGTGACAGAGTTGTTGTCAGCTCGTGTAGTGTGTTACCCCCTCTTGCGGATCATTAACGTAGTGTCGTGTAGTGTGAACACCAAAACGACTTCAAGACAGACAATCAAGTCATGTAGTCTGAACAGCACAGTGATCTGCCAACGACTAAAGTCCTGTAATGTGAACTTAGCCTTAGAGACAGCAGGTGAACGTGTGTAGTGTGTGTATTGTATCTGACCTCAGTGTGTTTCCCTACTGTACACCACAGTGACCCTCAACATGTGTGTGTTTATATGTTAAACACTGTGGTATCAAATGTTCTAATTGGTTACACTGTTCATTTAAGTTTAAATTGTTATCATGTTCTTCTATTATTTTGATATTTTCATTGTTATTATGTTTCTCCACATATATTCCAAGCTTTGGCAATATTGTATTTTTTACAATCATGCCAATAAAGCAATTTAGATTTTTTTTTTGAGAGAGAGAGAGAGAGAGAGAGAGAGAGAGAATTGAATTTGAAAAAGCATCTTTATTAAAACAGTATTCTCAATCACAGAAAAAAAACTTTCCAAAAATACAAGCCAAATAATTAAACAATACAGAACCTCCCCCCCCCCAACAAACTACCTATATAAACACACACAATAATAATAATAATAATAATATATTATAAAAATTACATTAAAAAAAAAAGCAATCAACAATTCACCATCTTCATTAACTGTACACAGAACCTCATTTATCCCCCAAATATCCATGAACACTTCTACACACTTTACCAAATTATAATAGGCATGCTCTATCCTAAGACGAGCTGGCACCAGTCCCATAAACATGTTCAACACATTCAAAGAACCTTGCCCTAGCAGTTAATTTTTTCTAGATTTCCAAATTGCAAGTTTTGCTGTACCAAACAAAAAAATCAGTAAAGTTAACACATTTTTCCTACTTGCTGAATATTTTGGACCATAAATAAATATTTGAAAAGAGAAAGCTTCACCAATTCCTATAAACCATTGAGCTAATTTAACCGAGAACACTGTACAAATAAATGAAAAACTGTTTCAACTTCCGAACAAAAAGGACAACCCAGCCCTACAGAAGGATTAAGGTGCACCACGGGTCTGTTCGTGGCTATGGCCCCAAGTACAATCCTCCATTGGAGGTCGCCCGTTTGTTTGTCAATTGATAGTTTATATAGGGACTGCCAACAGTCTCTAGGGGAAGAATTAGTTCCAAAGTACTCAGTCCATTTTGTTGCTGGAACTCCTCTCAAAAGATGAGCATTAGATGCCTTTACACAGGAAATATAAAGGGGTTTCCTCTTTACTTCCTCAAACTTTTCCAACTAAGGGGTTTTTAATGACAAAAAACTATTTTCATCATCTTCCCACTCCCCACATGAGGGAAACACATAAGGAACTCCCTTCCTCCATTGATCAATTTTTGTTGGATCATTTAAGAAAGTTTTATAGTTATAGTCCGCATCCAAAGACTGAAAAATCTCATAGCTTTATTTAGCAGTCGCAATGACCTCACCCCAGTCCTTTCCCTCAAATCTTCTATCTTAATACTCAAAAAATGTCCCAGCTTTATGCATCCAGCAGCAATTAAAAGTGAGTGCAGACTAGGGGCAGACATGAGACTTGATGATAACAAAGAGTTGAAAAAGACTGGTTCCTCAAATAGCCACAGACCAGCAGATTCATCTGATGAACATGAGATAGTAAACACTTTCCATGCTTCCATTGTTGACTTATAAAATGATGTAAGATCCACCCAATCATCATCCTGGAGCTGCATTAGGAACAGATGTTTGTCCAGTCCCATACATCCTACCCTCCTAAGGAGCGCAAATGCGGTTTCCATCCAGGATGCATTACTGTGGTACAGCAGTCTCTGAACTGTCTGCAAACAGAAAGTAATTATTCTGGATTTTATATCTACCAATCCATGACCTCCTTCTTGAACAGGAAGGAACAAAGCAGCAGAGCGAATCCAGTGTTGTCCGGACTAGAAAAAAACTTACAAGCTTCACAGCAGGTGGTTGTAACACAGTTAGCTTGTGCCAAGAAGCAACCAAATTATTGGTCACCAAAATTCTTCCCCTACAAGAAAGCTGAGGTAGCAAATATTTCCATCAAGACAACTTTGTGCACACCTTTTCTACTGTACCTTCCTAGTTTAACTTTTGGAAAGTATCCGATCCAAAAAAAATAATTAAAATGTAATTCCTTCTCTGCCCCATCTAAGATCCCATGGCAATTGTGGGAGACTTTCTGCCTCTGACCCACCCAAAAAGCTTCACTTTTATTCCAGTTTACCTTCGCTGATGAAGCTTTCTCATAACAATTAAGAACTTCAGATAACCTCTTAATATCCTCATTATGATTAACACAAAACAGTAATATCGTCAGCATAGGCAGAAAGACATATTTTTGAGACAAAAGATAAACCAAACACATTAAAACCTGACAATTTCTCTCGAGGTTTAAAAAGCAGTGGTTCAATTGCTAAACTGTACAATTGACCAGATAGTGGACAGCCTTGCCTAATTCCTCTTAATATAGGAAAGGGTAGGCTCAAACCACCCCCCCACCTTGACCACACAAGCAGCATCAGTATATAATAACTCTATCAACTTTATTAAATTGTCACCAAAACCAAAAATCTTTAACACATTTAAAAGATAATCATGGTCAACACAGTCAAAAGCTTTCTCTTGGTCCAAAGAGACCAAACCAACATTCATATTAAAAACCTTACATATATCCAAAACATCTCGCACTAAAAATAAATTCTCCATAATAGACCTCTTGGGAACACAATACGATTGATCTTTGTGTACAATCAGCTCTAGATCATTTTTTGTCTATTTGACAAGCATTTTGAGAATATTTTGTATTCAGTTGTAAGAAGTGCAACAGGACGCCAGTTTTTTTAAGAAAGCTAGATCACCTTTTTTTGGCAATAATGATAAAACAGCATATTGACAGGTTGTAGGCATAGCACCATATTTTATACATTCGCAAAAAAACATCAAAAAGGTCATTGCCTATACAACTCCAAAAACTCTGGCAGTCAGCTGGCAGTCCATCCATTCCAGGGGATCGTCCTATATTAAGATTTCCAACAGCAGCAGTAACTTCCTTGAATGTTATATCTGCATCTAAAGCAGTTTTAGAGTCACAGTCCAACTGAGGAAGACCCTGAAGAAGCTGTATCATACCGTCATTGTCACAGTTCTCTGCAGCATAAAGATTAGAATAAAAATCCACAGCATGATTCCTCATTTCCAAAACATTAGAGGTCACCCTCCCATCAGAAAGCCTAAGACATGGTATTTGTCTCTGTTGAGCCACTCTGCTTTCCAAATTAAAGAAAAAAGAAGTTGGAGCATCCATCTCTGCCAGAGATAGAAAATGAGACCTCACCAGAGCTCCCTTCACCCTCTCATTAAGAACCAGACTCAATTCTTGAGTCTTCTTTTTTTGTAAATTATTATATAAAGCAGAGTCATATGTATTTATCAACTGAGATTCTATTAAATTAATTTGTTTTTCAAGGGTCTCAATCACATTCTTTACTCTGTTACTGGAATTGGCTGCATTCTGCTGTCAAACGTTTTTATTTGAATTTTGCCTGTCCCACCACTGCTTTAAATTTTCAAAATAACTTTTTTCCTTTCTCCAATTTTCCCAGAAAAAAATAACGCATCCTGCAGCAACTTAACATTGAAATGCCAAAATGAAGACTTCTTAGGTAATTTAGACATAACAATTGTCATAGAGATCAAATGATGATCTGAATCCTATAGGACAAATACAACAATCTGTTACTTGATTACTAAAACATTTTGACACATAAAATCTGTCCAACCGGGCAGCAGTGACTCTATTTTTAAAAGCCTTGACCCACATATACTGTCTATCAGTAGGATGTTTAATTCTCCACATATCCAAGAGTTTAAAATCTTTTATCAGTTTAGCCCTCCCACCATTAATGTTTAAAGAACCTATCTTTAAAGTTTCCATACACATATAAAAAATTAGATTAAGAAACAAAGCAATAGGAAAAAGCAAAGAAAAGACACCGTGTGATGCATAATATTGTTACGGGGCAAACGAGACGTGAGACGTGCGGATCCATTTGCAAAGCTTTATTAGAAGACATGGTCAGAAACAGGCAGGGTCGAACACCAGCAAACAGATATGGCACAGGCAAGACACAAGAGTAATCCGTTAAACAGGCGTGGGTCGATCGATGGCGAACGTAATCCAGAGGGCTTGACAAGAAGGGTAATCCGAGGAAGATGAGCAATAGTCCAGGCAAGGTGCAAATATAATTCAAAAGACAAGACGAAAGGGTAATCCAAAATACTAATAGTCAAGAATCCAAGACGGGAAAGCAGTCAAGGCAAGACTATGACAAAGACTAGACTATGAAAACTAGAGCAGGCTCCGTAAAGTAGCTATCAGCTAGGGTAGCGATATGCTCTTACAATAATCGGCAGTTTGAGAAGGATCTGAGTGAGTGTAATATAGTGTGTGTGTGATTGGTTACAGCTGTGTGCAATCAGTGCAATGGATGATGGGAAATGTAGTCCGTGGTGACGT
>NW_015624612.1:11021-18413 GCF_001515625.1 Sinocyclocheilus rhinocerous | reverse complement strand
AGGGAGGGCGGTGGAGCGGAGGCGGAACAGGGGGAGGGATGGAAGGCCAGGTCCACATGGAAGTGGAGAGACCAGGGACTGAGGCAGAGCCGGCAGAGCAGGGCACCCAGGCGGAACCAGCGAAGCAGAAAGCCAGGGCGGAACAGGGAACCAGGGCAGAGCAGAGAACCAGGGTGATGCCGGTGAAGCAGGAAGCCAGGGCGGAGCAGGGAACCAGGGCGGAACCGGCGAAGCAGGTAGCCAGGGAGCAGACAGAGCAGAGGACCACCACGGCGGGGCAGATGGAGCAGAAGACAAGACCACCAGGCCGGAGCAGACAGAGCAGAAGACCACCACGAAGGAGCAGATAGAGTAGAAGACCACTACGGAGGAGCAGAGAGAGCAGAAGACCACCAAGCCGGAGTAGACGGAGCAGAAGACCACCACGGAGGACCAGACTGATCAGGAAACCATGGCAGAGACTGAGACCTAGGAAAAGCACAGACAGACAACACATACGGAGTATTCACGGCCCCAAGGACCGAGGCAGGAAATATAAAGAGTTCATTAACAGTCTCCTTGGCCATGACGGACTGGGCTGACAGTTCATAATTAGACTCACTGACTGGGATTGGCAAGACAGACAGTTCAGCAGACACATTTGGGTAAACAGAACAGGCAGACAGTTCATGAACGGTCTCTATGGCAGTGACAGGGTTAACTGGACAAATGGGGCAGATAACAGGTTCCCTGATTGGAACTGGGCAGACAGGGAAATCAAACAGACTCTGGGATACTGGACAAGATGACAGTTCATAAACAGGCTTACAGACTTGGATTGACCAGGCAGACATTTCAGTGACAGATTCAACAGCTACATTTAGACCAGCAGACTTTTCAGGTTTAGATTCCTTGACTGAAACTGGTAAGACAGTTGGTTCTGAGCTAGACACACCTTGGAACACTGAACAGACAGACAATTCTGATAGTCTGGGTGTAACAGCCAGGACGTGACGTGACTCTGGATGATCAGCTGTGACGTGACGTGACTCTGGATGATCAGCTGTGATGTGACATGACTCTGGAAGATCAGCTGATATGTGACGAGATTCTAAAAGATCAGCTGTGACGTGACGTGACTCTGGACGAACTGCTGAGACGTGACAAAACTCTGGATGAACAGTTGAAACGTGGCGAGACTCTAGAAGATCAGCTGAAACGTGATGAGGCTCTAGAAGATCAGCTGAGACGTGACGCGACTCTGGAATAACAGCTGAGACGTGGCGAGACACTAGAAGATCAGCTGAGACGTGACGAGGCTCTAGAAGATCAGCTGAGACATGACGAGACTCTGGAAGAACAGCTGAGACGTGGCGAGACTCTAGAAGAGCAGCTGAGACGTGACGAGGCTCTGGAAGGTCAGCTGATACGTGACAAACTGACTTAGAGACAGCAGCGGACCCTCGTGAATGAGTTTAGACTTTAGTGGTTGATTAATGCCCTCACAGAAAAAGCCTATTAAAACACAGTCCGGTAAATCAGAATAGTAAGCAATGTCCAGATACTCTTGAATATAATCGTTGAGCGATCGCATGCCCTGCTTGAGGGCTAACAACAGTCTTGCAAAGTCCATACCTGGCCAATGTCCACATGAAAAGCTGCTGGATCCTCGTGTGGCTGAGTATTCTGTTACGGGGCGAACAAGACGTGAGACATGCGGATCCATGGCTGTTTATTACCTAGTATAAAGCACATATTGTTACGGAGTGACAGAGACGTGAGGCGTGCGGATCCATTTGCAAAGCTTTAGTAGAAGACATGGTCAGAAACAGGCAGGGTCGAACACCAGCAAACAGATATGGCACAGGCAAGACACAAGAGTAATCCGTTAAACAGGCATGGGTCGATCGATGGCAAACGTAATCCAGAGGGCGTGACAAGGGGGTAATCCGAGGAACACGGATTAGTAGTCCAGGCAAGGTGCAAACATAATCCAAAAGACAAGACGAAAGGGTAATCCAAAATACTCAGGCAAGAATCCAACACGAGAAAGCAGGCAAGGCAAGACTATGACAAAGACTAGACTATGAAAACTAGAGCAGGCTCCGTAAAGTAGCTATCAGTTAGGGTAGCGATATGCGCTTACAATACTCGGCAGTTTGAGAAGGATCTGAGTGAGTGTAATATAGTGTGTGTGTGATTGGTTACAGCTGTGTGCAATCAGTGCAATGGATGATGGGAAATGTAGTCCGTGGTGACTTGTAACAATCTGTGTAGAGAGAGTCAATGTAATGGAAGAGCGATCTCTGATGGCGATCAGACCATGGACAGGATATATTATTGGCTAATATTAAACGTATTACAATACGCAATTTCTGGCCTTCTTCCTTTTCCTGTCCACTTCTTTACATTTTCTTATAGTGGCAAGATGCTTTCTCAACCTAAAACGCTTCTTCTCACTAAGCTCATCAACTCCAACATTTCTCTGATAAAATGTAACAGACTCAACAAATTTGTCTACATCAGGAAAGAAGTCTTTTATGTTAATCTGTTTACCATAAATTTCATCCAGAAAACTGTTGATTTCCTCCAAGCTATACAATAAGTCTTTGTTAAAGCCTCCAGAGAAATCAGCTTGAACTGAACTGAGTACAGATCCCTGTGAATTACCATCATCACACTGAGAATCTTCATGTAACTCAAGATCATCAGACAGCACATCCTCCATTTCCTCATTATTCACAACATCATAGCACAATTCTTCCTGACTTGCATCGTTTACACCTTCCTTATTCTCCAACTGTTTAACACCACTACTACTAGGAATGACTTCATCAGTTTTAACATCAGACACTAGAACGTTTGCACTATAACACAAAGTTCTACATTAACTGCAACATCTCCATCAGCACAAACATTACTAGAAACTGAGAGCACAGACTCGATATTTTCAGCCTTATCAGAAGATAACAGCGTCAGCATTAACAGCACGCATACACCATATACGATCTTCCCTCATGTTTCACATGAAAGTTTATGTCTAATGTATTATAATTAGATTCCAACACCATAAAAACATGCATGCCTCCTAAAGGACACATCGTGTGTCAAGGAAGGATCTTTACAGTCAAGTCACCTTTATTTATATAGCGCTTTTAACAATACAGATTGTGTCAAAGCAACTGAACAGCATTAATTAGGAAAATAGTGTGTCAATAATTGTGGTAGAAGTGATGGTTCTACCATACTTGTAACAAGGAGTAGAATTTACAGTTTTAGCTATATAGAGTTTGCACAAGACTAGATAATGATCTGAGATATCATCGCTTTGCTGCATAATTTCAACACCATCAACATCAATTCCATGTGACAGTATTAAATCTAGAGTATGATTTCGACAATGAGTAGGTCCTGAGACGTGTTGTCTAACCCCAATAGGGTTCAGAATGTCTATGAATGCTGATCCCAATGCATCTTTTTCATTATCAACATGGATATTAAAATCACCAACAATTAAAACTTTATCTGCAGCCAGCACTAACTCAGATATAAAATCAGCACATCCTTTAATAAAGTCTGTATGGTGCCCTGGTGGCCTGTATACAATAGCCAGTACAAACGACACAGGGGATTTATCATTAACACTTGTTTCTCTGGACAATGTTATATGAAACAGTAAGGTGACCAGATTTTTTAAATGAAAACCGGGGACATTTCCAAGTTCAATGGTAAAAATATCATTGAAATCTCACTTGTTATTATCCATAACGTTTTCGGGTGTTTTTGTATTTTTATTGTTTTGGGCTTCTAATTCAACTAATGAACTGAATTACTGCAATTCTAATTAATTTTTTTTTGTTCAATAATGCACAGATGACATTAAGTGGCATCAAAGTTACTTTAAAGTTACTATTTCAGCTGATTTCATAGCATCATAAATGCGGAATGCAAGGAATAATGTAAAATGTATTTAAAACATATTTACACAAAATAAAATGCTCAGTATGTTCATGTTGTGATCAGTCCACTTCACTGGCAGTCTTTTGCCCTACTAAACAAGTGGTAAGGAAACTAGTCCACATATTTCTCAGATGAATGTATTTTCCTGAGGATTGCTCTGTCTTTTGCCAGTTTTTCCATGAACTCCTGGCAGAAGAGGTTGAACTTTGTTCTCACAATAAGCATAGATTTGATAGTAGAAACAGTAAACCTATTTCATGATGCTGTCCATGCATCATTCATCTGAGAGAACACCCTCTCACCTGGTGCATTACTTCCTGGCAAACACATGATAACTGATGACAATTTAGAGAGGTTAGTGTGTTGGATGTTATTGTCTTGAAAGATGGTGAACACTGTGCTCCATCTCTGACAAAGTGGAGTTTAATTTTTTTTCTCAATTTTTCAAGTGATTTGCCCTTTAAGAACTCTTGCATGCAAGTGACCTCATCAAACAGTGCATGATGATGGTCACATTAGAGCATTTCTCCTGCAGTGTGGCTGCTGCCTTCTGAATTTCTTCACGTTGAATTTGCTTTTTCAAAAGGAGGCATTGCAGGTCATTGAGATCGTCTGTGTGCTTGCCCAATGCTTTTATGTATGTCACTGCAGTTGTGAAGAATGATTTAGATGTTTTGACTATTGAGAAATTGCTCCACTGTCACAAGCTCTCTGAGTAGTCCTCTCATCACAACAGGAATTAAGTTTTCATCACATCTTGCTGTCAGTTTTGCCTCAAAGTTCCTTAGAACTGCAGCAGACTCAACAGCACAACGGTCCTGTCCTTCAAGCATCTTAATTGTTTTATAGAATACATTTAAGTTCCCATGTACAAAGAAAGGCCAGCCAAAGTTCAGTCAGTGGATCTTCAAAGATTGTTCGTAGGTACACAGGACATTTGTCTTCTGAAAGAAAAAAGATTTTAATGGCTCATACATTTGCAGCACTCTTTCAATTGCAGGGAGCATGGACAGCCAGTGAGCATTACTGTGACCAAGTATGTTATGGTATTCCTGACCAACAAACTCACAAAAGCTCTTTAGTCTTTTAACTCTGACTGTGAAAAAACTGTGCACTCGATAACAAGAGGAATCATATCCAAAGCTGTTCTGGCTGTGTTATGAATGATGTGGGCAGGGCAACCTAAGCCAATTACATCTCTCTGCAGAGCGTTTTTTATTTTTGTATGGACATTGACCCTACCAAGTCTATTTAAGTCCTCCAAAGTTGGTGTTTGTGTTGTCTGCAGAGAATGCTACCACATTGATTTCAAGCTGAAATTTTTGGATAACCACCAGGACCTCAGCTGCAATTTCCCATGCGGTTTCCTCTTTTAGTTCAATAAAATCCAGCAGTTTTGTTTCCACAGATATGCTGCCATCATATATCTTGCAATATCTGATTCCAGCTTCACATGTCCATGGTTGGATGCATCAATGGACAGGGACACATATTCAACCTGATCTAGGTCCTGTGTTGCCAGAGAAGTTGACCAGGGTGTAAACACGTTACTCACAATGGCTTCACATTTTGTTCTAGCACATGCAAACTTTGGCTCATAGAGCTTCCGTTATAGCTGTGCTGTGCAGTCCATTGATTTGTAACTGTGATTGTGATGCATGGTGTGATATGCAAAAACACCCTACTTCAGTGCTAAATCATATTCTTCTTGGGAGGGCTCTACCTTCTTGAAGAATGTGGTGACTGAGGGAACACCAACACGGGCAATCAGAGAGTTTATATGCTTTTTTGTCTGCTGATGCTCTACCAATGCTGTTCTCCCTCCACTGGTAACTGAAAACGGAGAATTGCAAATGGTGCAATGAACCATTGTATCATCCTGACCTGGGCCAAGAAATGGAAATTCTCTCATCATATTGTCATTAAAATGGCATTACCCATTTCTTGGAAAGGGCCATGGGCCTTTCTCTCCCTGCTCTTTGTCAAAATTTCAACAACAGTCTTCTTAATCTCTTCTAAACATGCTTATCCTTATATCTTTTCTCCTCACATGTCATTTTCTTTACTTCACACCTTCATTCTCCTTCCTTAACCAGTCATTTTCAAAATAAATGAGTTAACATAACATTTCCTTAAGCATTCAATATGTACTATATCAGGGCCCTTGGGGGTGGGGTGGGGGTGAGGGAATGCAGGGTGGTAACAAATATACTGGTAGGGCACAAAGTTATACAATATTGCACTTACAATTATTACTAGATTTATACTATTAAAAAGCGTATTATTTTGCAGTTTAGGCTCATTTTGAGCACAGATGTCCTTTCTGCAAATGTAATAGTTGCAAGTGTAATTGTTTAGATGAATATTAGGTAACACTTTATAATAATGTTCAGTTGTAAGGCATTTATAAGTGATTAGTTAATGATAAACTAATCATTTACAAAACATGACTATGCATTTATAAATGATTAATAAGTGATGTTAATATTTTTATCTATGTTTTGTAGATTAAGTTATAAATAATTTACAAGTGATTAGATGATGATTAACTAATCATTTACAAAACATGACTATACATTCACAAATGATTATTAAGTAATATGCTAACGATTTACAAATCTCGTAAGTTATCTTAAAAAATAGCATCATGAAATAATCAAACAGATCCTTAGTAAATGGTTAATACACTGAAAAAAATGATACTATTTTTTTTTAAAGTGGTTGCTTGCAAAGCTACATTTAAATTAAAAAAAAAATGTTGAAAGTTAGTCAACTAAATTTATTTAAATGTAGCTAAAATAAATTGATTACAACCACTTATCTTAAAAAAATTTAGTTAATTCAATGAATCATTGTTTTCAGTATAGTTACTAGTTAAGTTACTAGTTAATATATTATTAATCACTTATAAATCATTGAAATGTCAACATTGTACTATTATTATTAGAGGTTTTCGGTAACACTTTATAATAACGTTCAGTTGTAAGGCATTTATAAGTGATTAGTTAATGATGAACTAATCATTTACAAAACATAACTATGTGTTCATAAATGATTAATAAGTGATTTGTTAATATATTTATCTATGTTTTGTAGATTGAGTTATAAATCATTTACAAGTGAGTAGATGATGATTAACTTATCATTTACAAACCATGACTATTAGTTCACAAATGATTAAGTAATATGCTAACGATTTACCACTCTGTCATAAGTTATCTTAAAAAATAGCATATCATGAAATAATCAAACATATCCTTAGTAAATGTAAAAGTTACTAGTTAATTAATATATTATTAATCACTTATAAATCATTGAAATGTCAACATTGTAATATCTCACAGTGTTAAAAATACTCCATGTGTGTCAGAGAAGACATCTGTCTACACCCTCACCAGTCAGCCCTTACATTGCAGTACACACTACAAAGTATTCAAAACCTGTTGTGTAAAC